>NC_081408.1:672775671-672983171 GCF_030272615.1 Cryptomeria japonica | reverse complement strand
TGACCCCCTCTCCCTGTTGCCTTAACATTCTTTGCTCTTCTCCCCCCTCTCGGTCTCTTAGCTTTTTCCCCCTCTTTTGCCCCCTCTCCTCCTATCCTTCTTCTTTGGCTTCGTGTTCTTTCGTTCCTTTCTTTGTTCTTGTTTCTTTTTTAGGGTTTCTCCCCTTCCTCCCGCCAATCCCCCTCTACCCCTTCCCCCACTCCCTCTCCTTTTGTGCTTTATATATATATTTATATATTTGTGTGTGTGTGTTTGTGTATGCATGTCTTACTTGTATATTCTTTTCCTCTCTTCATCCACATGTATATATATATATATATATTCGGGTTCTATCTCTATATTTTTTTACTTTCTTTCTTTTTAGTTATAGTCTTTGTTTATATTTCTGCAATTTCTCTCTATATATATATACATATATTTGTTATTCGCTCTATATATTTTTCTTTTGCTCCTTGTAGATTTATAGACTGTGTTTATATTTATGCATATATATATATTTTTTGGTTGTTTTCATTTTTCTTATCTTTATTGTTCTTTCTATCTTTTCTTCCTTTGTTACCTTTGTTAGCCCTTTTTGCTTTTAGGTGTGTCTTTTTTGACTTTTTGCTTTGGATTTTATTTTCATTTTTTATTATTTTTTCTTGTTCTTTGTGCATTTTCACCCGCCACCTCTTTTTATTATTTGTCAGGTCTGCAACTTACTATCTTTCATCTCCTTGGTATTCTTGTGCATCCTGATGATGAATCATGGAGTGTGATTCGAAATGTTTATGAAAAAATTGGCTTACACAATTGAATCCAGAAACAATTATTGAATGTTAATATGGATTGTGGAAATCTGATAGCTCTAAGGGAATATTAACTGGTTTACAATCATGCATGGCTAAACGCTGCAAAATAGTGTTAACATACTTCTATTGACTTAACCATAATTTTCTATTAACTCGATCCCCGTTGATTTCCATACCCAATATATATTTTGCAGCCCCTAAATCCTTCACATCAAATGTACTAGATAATTGACTCTTAAGTTCCCTAATCATTTCTAATAAATAACATATCAACATAAAGGATAATGATTAGTAATCGATCATTAATTAATTTGAAGTAAACACAATGATCTGCTTCACTTCTAACAAAGTCATGATTCAATGCAAAAGCATCAAATTTTGGAAACCACATTCTTGGTGATTGCTTCAAATCGTACAAAGATCTCTTTAACCCGCAAACCAAGTGTTCTTGTCTCTTCATAGTAAAATTATCAGGCTGTTTCATAATTATTTCCTCATTATGATCCCCATATAAAAAAGCTGTTTTAACATCCATTTGCTCTACTTCTAAATCAAAAGCAACAACAATAGATAAAAAGAATCTAATGGAGGTTAGTTTAGCTACAAGAGAAGAAATCTCACCAAAATCCACTCCCTCAACCTGTGAGTAACCTTTTGCCACTAATCGGGCCTTGTACCGTTCCAACTTACCGTTTGCTCTAAATTTCTTTTTAAATACCCATTTGCATCCAATGGCTTTTCTCCCCTTAGGCAGCTCAACTAGATCCCATGTGTAAAATTTTTCCAAAGCCTTTATTTCATCTTTCATTGCCTCTAACCAAGACTCATACTCATCTGAAGATAAGTCGTCTTTTACAGATCTAGGTTCGTTGTCAGTACAAGGTAAAGAAAAAACACAATGAAAATTAGATGGACATTATCTATACGCATCAATAGGTTACATTGTCTAGTAGATTTTCTTTGAGGTGTAACAAGATGCTTTGGTTGTTCATCTTCAGGATTCTCTTCTAATCCTTCTTCTTCACTTTCATGTTCATCAAGTTGTTCTACATGTGCATCTTCTTGAGGGTGTTCTACCTATTTATTTTTTTGTGGTTCAACTTAATATCAAAATGCACTATTTTGTTAGGCTTCACTTGAGGTTGTTCATCATTTTTAAATTCCTTTAGCTCTCTGAAAATTACATTCTTAGAATATACCATTTTCATTGCTATAGGATCCCAAAGCTTATAGTCCTTAATATTTTAGCCATAACCCACAAAAACACTCGCTAGCTCTGAAATCAAGCGTAGAACATTTTTCTTTAGGAACATGAGCATATGCCTCATTGCCAAAAACTCTAAAATGTGAAACTGATGGTCATTTACCTTTCCATACCTCATAGGGAGTTTTATCGACAAGAGCAGAAGTGGGTGATCTGTTAACCGGATAACAAGTAGTGTGAACTACTTCAGCCCAAAAACGTTGTTCAAGATTTGCACTACTCAACATGCTTCTAGCTCTATCCATTAAAGTCCTACTCATCCTCTTTGCCACTCTATTTTGTTGAGGGGTATATGGAGTTGTTTTTTGCCTAACAGTTCTGTTCTTTAAACCTTTACATTTTTATCTATTTGTTTTTCAACGAGTGTCTTAACTTCTTTAAATATAGAAAAAAAACAGATTTTTCCATCAAAAAATAAATCCATGAATATCTGGAATAATCATGAATAAAGGAAACATAGTAGCAAGACTTTCTAATAGATGGTACATCCATAGGACCAAAACCATCACTATGGATTACTAAACTTGTTTAGGTCTAGTAGTTCCAGATTTACAAGATACTCTATGTTGCTTTCCATACACACAATGTTTGCAGAAATCAAAATCAATAGAGTAACTAGACAAACTATCAACCATCTTTTTATTTATCAGGGTTTTAAGACCCTTTTCACCAATATGACCCATCTTGTGGTGCCATAGCTTACGTGATACGAAGTTAAAGTAGAAGCATCAAATTTAAATGGGGCGCCACACCTATTACCCTTAGCTAAAATGAAATTCCCTCTGCTTAACTTGCAACCACACTTTTCATAAGTAACATGCACCCCTAAATGATTCATTTTAGATATAGAAATTAAATTTCTAGCTAAGCTAGGAATGCACAATATATCTTTAAGGGTTTTAACCCATCCATCATTGAAAACCAATTTTACCTCCCCCTCAGGCTACAATTTTCCGTGTGCTATTATCTTTGAGGAAAGCTTCCCACTATCATAAGCTGAATATGTTGAAAACCACTCCTTATGAGAAGTCATGTGGTAGGATGCACCTAAATCTACTAACCAAGAGTCATCATAAGTAGACAAAATAGATTCAGAGAGAGCAATCAGCAAGAAGATAACACAAGTATTTTTTGTGGAAAACCCTTTCGGGTAAAAAACCACGACATCAAAGAATTCTATTTACTTTAAATATGAGCTACATGTTGTCGGGAATAATCATTATGTTATGTTTATGTTGTTGTCGGTAATAATGAGTTACGGCGGTCAGTTAGTTAGCCGACGGGTAGGTAGTTGGAGTCGCGACGGTTGTGTCGCACCCCTTCGGCTGTCATATATTGTACCGCCTCCGGGTGTTGGGGGACATGTAATGTTAGTCGTGTCACATGTATTGTTGACAACGGATATAATATGAACATCCTTTGACATTAATGGAAAGCTTATTCTGGTACTTCTTTTATAATTGCATTGTACATTGCTGTTCGATTTCTGTATTCTTCCTGTTTACCCAGTGAGGTAAACATTTGGCGCCGTTGCCTAGACGAACTCAGGAACGGAAGACACGGATGGCGCACAGACACAATGGGCCTACCCGTTGGTGAAGTAAACCCGGAGAACCGACGACAGCAAATTTTACGAGAATTTCATGAGCGCCAGGATGACGGACGTAGGGAAGACCGACGAAGGACAAATAATCCTTAAATTGTGAAAGGAGAGAAATAAAGAACACTGTTGATTGTATACAAAAGAATGAATTAATAAAGACGTGTTGTGTTTTGATTTATGTGTTGAGAAACATGAAATTGTACCACAATTAATGCCCAATTTACTGAATAAAGACAGAAATAAGAAATTAGAAACCGACGAGTGGGAGGCTGCGCAGAAGGCTTTGATTCTGGAACAACGTGTAGAACGTAGACGGAGGCTGAGGCAACTTGCCGAAGGACGACTTGCCGAAGGGTTGCCCGAAGGGAACCAAGGAGGTGTCACGGAAGGTGCAGAAGCCGAGGGGAATTTCTACGCGTCGCCAGACTACGGTAGAGCGAGAAGCCTTGAAGAGTTTCTGGAGGAAACTAGGTTACGGAGAGAACTAGTTGAAGAGACTCGAGATCGGTTCAAAAACTTATCTCTCACGCCACAAAGGGAGGATCACCGAAGGGAGCCGGGCACGGGTGACGACGAAGCGCCACAAAGGGAGGATCACCGAAGGGAGCCTGGCACAGGTGACGACGAAGGGGAAGTTAACCGCACGGTAGGTATAAGGCAGAACACCATACCTTTGGTCACCACCACAGGAGGCATCAGCGGCATCGGAGGGAGCAGCACCGGAGGGCAGACACAACCACAACCACCTCCAAGTAGACGATTTCCATCAATGGCGACCAAACAAAAGTTACCCAAATTCAACGGGGATAGTAAAGATGATCCCGCACGGCATTGCCGTACATGCGAAACCATCTGGACAGCCAACGGGGTGACTGACCAGGATGAATGGATGAAGCAGTTCCCCGCCACACTGAGAGGAGTGGCTATTGACTGGTATGCAGACTTGGATAAAACCAGTGTAACTACGTGGGATGAATTGAAGAAGGCATTCGAGAAGGAATTCCGGCTTCTCCGGGATGATAACGAGATAGTTTCCGAAATCTACGGAACAAAGCAAGGAAAGAAGGAGACCGTACGGGCGTATGGGCGCCGACTAAAAGAGTTAGTCGGGAAAATGGAAAGCCAACCGGCCGATGGCTTGAAGAAGAGGTGGTTTGTCGAGGGTTTGAACCCTAAGCTACGACGGAAGATGAAAATTGTGCCTCCAACATCCTACGACGATGCATACAACCGGGCCATGGACCTGGAAAGTGAAATAAGACGGCCAAAAAGAAGAAGAATAGATCTTCATCATCATCTGAAGATGATGACACATCGGAAGAAGAAAGTAGTACTGACGAGAAGTCGAGGAAGAAAGTCACAGCCCTTCAAAAAGATATGGAAAGGATGTTAAAAGAATTTAAGACAATGAAGGGGACTACAAGTAAGGACGATGAACTATGGTGCACGGAGTGTAAGGAGAGCGGCCACACGAAAGGTGCCTGTCCCAAGAAGGCATTCTGCGACATCTGCCAGATTATGGGGCATTCTATGAAGGTATGTCCATACAATCTGAAGGCACGTAACCAACAAGTGCTCTTTGCGCAGGAGCAGCCATCCACATCGGAGGCAAACAATAATGCATCATCTGGAGGATACCGGGACAACAGATGCGGCGGTGGAAGGAATAGCAACAATACCAATAACGGAAGCCGTATCCAGTATGACGCCAAGGGCCGGCCAATTATCCAATGTAGGGCCTGTAATCAGTGGGGGCACTTCGCCCGTGATTGCACGAAGGAAGCCACCCCTCAGCACCTCTGTCGTTGGTGTGGGCCAGGCGACCATGAGGACGCAAATTGCCCGCAGGCAGGGGTTAATCTCCTCAACATTGAGAAGGCTGAGAAGACTGGTGAGAAAGAAGTACTGGCGATCACCCGCGCCCAGACGAAAAAAGCCACTTATCCCGACCCCCGTACGGAGAAGGAGAGATTACAGGAGGCAAAGGCCAATATTGAACGTGAGATGACGACCGAACGACGGGACAACGAGGTGGCGAGTACATCATTCCGTACGGAAGCGGAAAATAACATCATTGAGCAAATCTTGCAGATAGAGGTGCCGATAAAGGTAAAAGACCTTCTAGACTCTATGCCACAATTGAGGACTGCCATCCTCACCAATGTGCAAAGCACCGCATCGTCGAGTGCACCACAGGTAGGGGTTCCCGCCACCGCTACGAAGAGTACACCACAGGTGGAGGTTTCCGTCAGCCCTTCGACTGACCCGATGTTACTAGCCTTGAGCAGTGGTAGACACCCAGCTGTGGTAGAAATGGGTATCCGTGGGACCATTCTGAAGGACACCATTGTGGACGGTGGATCTGGGGTGAATGTACTACCAGAAGAAACATGGAAGCGGCTGGGGAAGCCCACCCTGTGGCCACCCACATTCAACCTGGTGGGAGCGGACCAACACGACATTAAGCCACTCGGCCTGTTGATGGCCCAGCAAGTGACAATTGGTACGCAACCATTCTTGTTAGATTTCGTGGTTATTCCCTCGAAGAAGAAAGGCTATGACGCCATCCTGGGGAGAGTGTGGTTGATCAACGCGAGGGTAAACCACAATTGGAAGAAAAATACACTTTCCATGGAGAAGGGAGGGCGAAAATATACCATTGACCTACACACCCAAAATGTCGGCGAAGAGCTCGCCTCTTCCGACTTGGAGGACTCTAATAAAGGGGAAGGGGGTCCCGATGAAAGTAAGGACAAGAACGCGATGGAGCCAAACAGTGAAGGGGTGCTAGAATTGGAGGGATGTTCTGAAGATGAGGTATGCTCGACTAACGGGCTCTTCCACTGGCAAATGGAGGATTACGAAATGTTCCAAAGCTATAGGCTCGAAGTAGAGGAACCAGAGCAACCAACAGAGGTGTACCTGCCGGAATACAAAGAATATTGGAAGGGAGACGCCCCAAACCCTGGCGACGTAAATAATCCGAAGAGTGTCGGCACCGATTGGAACCCTGTGTGGAAGGCCGCAGCCTTCAAAATCTTTATTATCCTTCTTCTTCTTATGTACGGGAAGGAGGTCGTGGTCCCTGTAGAATTTGTGGTTCCAGGTCTTCGGATGGCCATGGAAAATAAACTTGCCACCAATAGGCCCAAATTGAAACCCTACCACGCGAAGCGCGCAGGGGATCCAAGAGACTGGAAGGACACCGGAGAGTCCAGAGGAGGACCCGAGGGGATGGAAGGGGACTCGAGAGGCCGGGCAGGCGACTCGCCAGGTATAGGACCAAAACAGGAGACTCTCGAACGAGGAAAACCGAGAAGGATGAAGGGCAATCTCAGAGACAGGGGACCCCAGCAGAAGACTCTCTAGCAGAAAGAAATTTAAAAAAAAAAGAAAAAAAGAAAAAAGAAAAAAAAAAAAGTATGGCCGTACGGGTCAGCTGACCGTACGGGAAAAAAAAGGGAGAAGAAAGCCACGGTGGAACCACCGTACGGTCGCACCACCGTGCGGTGGCAACACCGACGGTGGAACCACCCTACGGTAGCACCACCGTGCGGTGGCAACACCGACGGTGGAACCACCGTGCGGTGGGGCCACCGGCGGAGGAACCACCGTACGGTAGCATCACCGTGCGGTGGGGCCACCGGCGGTGGAACCACCGTACGGTAGCACCACCGTGCGGTGGCAACACCGGCGGTGGGACCACCGTGCGGTGGAACCATCGTACGGTAGCACGTCCACCACCGTGCGGTGGAAACCACTGCTGTCGCGGAGCACGAAGACATAAACGCAGCCCCTGCACAAACAAACACAGTCGTACGGTGGAGGGTGTTGACCGCACGATCCGAGGTGCCAGTGCTGTTGTTGACTGTATAGGGAGGTTGTATGGCCGGGGTGCCATTGGGGACATTACAGTGCCTAAAAAAAAAACGACGACGGATTGAAAAATGATTACAGTGACATTGGGGACATTACTGTAATGCCATTGGGGACATTACAGTGACCCCGCGAGGGGCGCTGCCCCTCGACCCCGCTGGGGGCGTTGCCCCCAGACCCCCAGTTTATTTTTGAGCTACAGAAGACCACGAGAAGTGTTGTGGTTGTCCGTCTTGTGAGAAAGAAGTCTGCAGCTAAGCATTGGCGGGGAAGCCATAAGCCGTAGAGGGAGACGGATTTAGAGGTTGGGAACAAACAGAGTTTGAGGGAAGGCATTGCAGGAACGCACAATTGTATGACACCAGGGAGTTATTCAGTTCAGTTTTTAGCCTTTGGGGAGTGTGATGGAGGATTTGAGGTGTCTCCTAGCATTTGTGCCAGTGGATTGTGGCCACCTCCAGGCATGACCGGTACGCTTTGAGGAACTCGGAGGATGTCTCGGCGGGACGTGAGGTTGCCGTGGTGGATGCACAAGGGGCTCGGGAGGAGCTAACCACCAGGTTGGAGGCACTAGTCGCATGAGACTTAGTTCAGCGTACCCTGGAGTTGGATGCCGGGAGAGTAGCACGGGTGGCTATCGAGGACAAATTGGCTAGGGAGACAGTATCAATTGCGTAGCAGTTGGTGGAAGCTGAGACTGAAAAACGTGTTTTGTAGACAAGTTTGGGTTAGGCACAGGAGGACTGTGATGGCCAAGGCAGCCATATTGGTGAAATCCGCACTTGAGCATCGGATGGTAGCAGAAAGGGGTTTCCAGGTGAGGACGCAACAAGTGTATAAGATCCGAGCCCGACTAGCGTCAGTAGTTCCTGCCGTTCATCTCTATTTTGTATTAAGTCGTCGGAGTCGACTTCTTTTCTTGGGGGGGATGATGTTGTTGGGAATAATCATTATGTTATGTTTATGTTGTTGTCGGTAATAATGAGTTACGGCGGTCAGTTAGTTAGCCGACGGGTAGGTAGTTGGAGTCGCGACGGTTGTGTCGCACCCCTTCGGCTGTCATATATTGTACCGCCTCCGGGTGTTGGGGGACATGTAATGTTAGTCGTGTCACATGTATTGTTGACAACGGATATAATATGAACATCCTTTGACATTAATGGAAAGCTTATTCTGGTACTTCTTTTATAATTGCATTGTACATTGTTGTTCGATTTCTGTATTCTTCCTGTTTACCCAGTGAGGTAAACACTACAACCCAGATTACATAAGTGAGCTACAACTCACTGTGAGTATTCACTTTCTGAGAGCACTAACCCTTCACAACTAAGGCACCAACCTCTGTAAGAGCACCAACTTTGAATAGATAAGGCACCAACCTTAAAGAGAGTCCGAACTCACAAACACAGAGAAATATATTTACTTTCAGATTGCACACAGCACTCCAAAAAGATAAAACAGCATCCCTTAATATATCTCAGGCTATGTATTATGAATTATCATTATCGAGCAATGTTCTTAAAAGACATCATCCACCAATAAAGTTTCCTTTCAAATCTACGCTTCCAAAATTGAAAATTGCTTCAGTAGAACCAAAAACAACATCACACACGTAATTCACAGCTGTATATATTCCAATCTCAGCACCTTCATCCCACGACAGCACTCACACTCCCTATTACACCATGGCATCAAAAACTTTGTCTATATTGACTCAAATTTTTTGACACTCAGCATTTTCTACCAGCCAATACAATATCTCTTCTCTTTTTCATAAAAACAAACAGATTCCAGCAGAAAATTTCCCCTTTAAAAAAAGAATGAATCACCCTTTGACCCCACGATAGCACTAATAAAGATGGGGAGCATGTACAGAAACCACGAACTCAATAAAACGTCTGCCGATATCTTCAGAAATGGTCCCGATTTTTTTTTCTCAAAATCTCCCCTATCATGCTCTTCAACGAAACAAAAAAGAGCTCAATATTCATTGGCCACGAAGGCACCACTCTTTATTCTCTATGGCCCTTGCGTATTTTATTAGTTTTTTTTGGAAATCACTGCTATACGTTACCAATAGAAATGACTCCCCAGTCAGAAAAAAAGTAACGAACACAAAACTTATCGATTGCAACATAAACGCCTACATGCTGGTCAATTCAAATCGTCTTCAACACCACTTGCACAAAAATCGGTCAAATCATCAAATTCGACAGCACATAAAATGCAGCCTTCACACAACGGAAATCATTCACCAAGTCATCTAAAGAAAGAACACTCCCATATTCACTTCCAGCCACTTGAATAAGTAACAGCAGCCTTCAACATGTCTTTACTTGGTTCGTGTTTTTTTTTTCAGAAAAAGGACATAAATACTCCCACAATGGCACTGAATCTAAGCTTTTTTTGTTTTTTTAAACTTTTGGCATAAAAAGAACCAAGGCGTAACTCGCAACATAAAATTTCCATGACTTCTAACACAAAAAGGCTCATAAATTAGGGTTCACCCCATAGCGCAGCGGTACTGCTGCGAGCCTCCCGAAGTGGAGGTCATGTGTTCAAAGCTCGGGGCTTGGCCCCTCTCCGCCCCCGCCGGCTCCCGTCCGTCCATTGAATTTGCCAGCCCCCGCCCGTCCGTTGAATTGACCGGTCTTCTGACCGTCTGTTGACTTGGCTGGAGAGGTTATTCGCAGTTGGTGCACGCCAAGGAGTGAGTGAATGATAAATTTGGAGCGTGCTCTTGGTCCCCCCGATGCTGGTTGGTCGATCACTTTCCGTTCGTTGGCTAGGAAATTGACAGCTGTGCTCTCAAGCTGTGTAGGGTACTTCAAAGAGGATGCCTTGGCCCTCGATTCGGAGATGAGGTCCTCCTTGTGATCTCACTGGTTCATAGCTCCAGTCAAAAGCGCTAATCAATTTTTTTTAAAAAAAAAAAAAAAAAAGGCTCATAAATTAATTCTTCTTTTCCTCCAAAAATAAATAAATAACCAAGACTTAATTGGATCCCATGAATCAATTAAATCTGATGATGTGGCATAAGAGGTTGACATGACATAAAGTTTTGACTGAATTGTTGACAAGAGATAAGTAAGCACACAAGAATCTGATGCAGACACACACTGCTCAACCAAGCAACTAAGCAGCTCCAACAAACATGCAAGCAACTCGAGAAAGCAACTGAGCAGCTCAAGCTGCTCAACCAAGCACACAGGCAGCTCAACCAACTAGGCACACAGGCAGCTCAACCAAAATTCGCAAATAGCAACTTAGCACACTCAACAAGCCTTTGACATCAATGACAAATATTCCAACACTTACCACAGTTCCAACAACTCAATCTACTCTTACTAGGTGATTTAGACCTTCCCTTGGACTTAGAACAATACTTAGACTTGTCCTTGTCCTTACCTTTCTCCTTAGTTCTACCTCGTACATGCAATGCATCTTTAGAACCCTCTGATGTCTTTCTCCTTATTTCCTCTGAAAGTAGAGTGGCAACAAGAGCATCCAACTTTAGATCTTTTGAAAAAGAACTACTAATTGCAAGGATATGATTATCACAAGATTCAGGTAGTGAACATAATAAAAGAATATATTTATCCTCCTCTATCTTTACATTAATTGACTGCAACTGACACAGGATTAAATCAAATGAATTAAGTGTCTTGCAATTGAGTCTCCATAATTCATTTTAAGAGAATGTAACTTCTTTTCAGAAATAACCTGTTAATGAGACTCTCAGTATGGTAAATCTCTCCTACTCTATTCCATAATTTATGTGCAGTAATCTCATTTGAAACATTATATAGAACAGAATTAGATAACACAAACGAATAGTGCTGCGAGCCTTTTTATCTAATTTATTCCAATCTTCATCCGTCATAGTATCTAGTTTCTGCTCTTTATTGACAATAGTCCATTGATCTCTTTCTTCCAAGAGATCCTCCATCTTTAGCTTCCAAAGATCATATCTAGAACCGTTGAACTTTTCAATGTCCAGTCAAGATGAGCTCGCCAATCTCTTATTGCACTGAATCTGAAATTGCAAGAAAAAACAACACACTCCCACTGCAGCAAAAATCCCAATCAAACCCTCCAAGAAAGGTGTCCCCTTCTCAAATCAAGCCAACTTGGCTCTGATACCAAATGTTGAAAACAAGATGAAATTTTACAGTGAAATTATGTTGATAATTTTATGCAACCAAATAAACAGATAACAATAAATCCTAGATGGAAATGGATAACAAAATAAATGCAAACCATAACTCAAGAATTATGTGGAGAAACCCTTTTGGAAAAAAAGTCCACACCCAAAGAGATCCAAGACTTGTATTAATCCTTCAAATGAGTTAAATGGTTTCAAAAACCACTTAGGTACAAATCACAAAAAATAGAAAACTTCCTCTTTCAACTTGTGTTTTTATCCGCCTTTTGAAAGATCTTCCTTATCTTAGCAAGCTTTCATTTATCTTTCTCCTTTTTTATGCTTTTACGATTTTGACAATTATAAAGATCTTCCTTATCTTAGCAAGTTTTCATTTATCTTTCTCCTTTTTTATGCTTTTACGATTTTGACAATTATAAAAAGATCTTACGATTGTCACAATTGCATTTAGCAACTTTTATGACAACTAAAATATAATTACAATTTGTTAATTAATAATTAAATTCAAAAATAGCAACAGCAAGGTTGAGACATTTTCTCAACACTGTTCTTATTTCCTGAAGTTTGTGAAACCTTTCTTCTTTGATTTGTATTTCTTTACACCGGAAGGGAAAACCATTAGTGTCTAAAATGTACATCTGCTTTGATCATATTCTTGTATACAAGATGTTTTATAGGACTGCTTTATTTTATATGGCGTTGTACTGATTTGTGGTGTGTCTAGATTAACCCAGCTTTGTCTGGATCTATTGCTTTCTCATTTAGCTTTAGTTATTTTATTTTCAGTGCACTTATTCTAAGCACTATTGACTGGCTATTTGCTTCTTGGAATTATTTTAAGCACTTCTGATTAGCTTGAAACTTGCTATGAGTTCCTTAAATTCTCTGCTGGATTCGCGGTCAGGCCTTTGTCCAAAAATCCAATTTGTGTTCATCCGTGAGGTAGAAGAACGGATATTGGTTCTGAAGGGATACAGATAGCAGTTCTCACTGCTGTGGCAGATGTAAATAATTGTTGCTCTTTACATTTGGCAATATTATAGTGGGTATTGTTACATTCTCACGAACACTATTTCTCATCTGGCTCACCTATGCATTCTGCATATTTTAGCTATTCGATCCATTCTGTTATTCAACCAATACAATCCTGTAACTCAGATAAACCAGTTGGAGAAAGGGAATAGCAATCAGTCCAAAGAAAGGGAACACAATAAATTTAGGATGGAAAGGTAATTGACCAGAATTATCTATTCTATTCTTATTCAAGCAGCACAATTCCATAACAGATAAACCTATTGGAGAAAGGGAATAGCAATCAATCCAGAAAAAACGGAAAATAATAAATTTAGGATGGAAAAGTAATGGGCCAGATGATACTGGTTACATTTCAACACACTCAATTATATATTTAAATATTCTTGTTTATGGGGATTCACATCTAACTCACTCCATGCAAGAGGTGACATCCATCTTCCCTTCCATTAGTTGGGTTTGGATTTTCCAGTCTTGATTTTAGAGGCTTTCAAATTTTCCATATGATTGCAAATGTTTCTGACTTGTTTATGATAACTTACTAAAATATCTGTTCTGTTAGATTGGTGAAGTCGTGGATGGACCTGATGATTCACAGGGCCGTAAAACTCTTGATGGTGTTGCATATGACTATGGTAAGTAACCTCTATTAGCGACTTATTAGAATATAAGACTCAATGAAATTTGGATATCATTGTTGTCTGCTTGTACTGATCATTTTGATGTTTCATTATCAGTATTTGATGTGGATATTGGGGATGGCGAACCAATTAGAAAGCTGCCTTATAACCATGGAGGTATGTGTTAAATACTGCTACTGCTACTGTTATATTTGCATCTTTCATTGAAATTGGCACAGGTTACAGGTATCAAGGGATACCAATAACAATATATGCACTACTTTTGTCTATGAAAAATAGAAAATCTGATGTCATGAACAATGAAAAGCTCAATTTTTGAGAATACTTAGCCATTAAATGCAGCACGTGCAATCTGGAATTTGAAATCTGTTAATAAGCAAATTAGTTTCTATGATTTTAAAGAGGATCAGTCATATCTTCTTCCTACTTCAGTTCATATTTGTCTTGTATTTAATTTAAAATACCCAATTTGAATTTCCTTGATCTGAATTCAGTCTTTGAAATATATCCAAGCTGAGATTGCAACCTCTGAATTTAAAATTCTCAAGATACCCAGACTCTAATTTTTTCTCTCAAATTTAATCTTCCCAACACAACCAAGTGGGAACTTCTAGCTCCAAGTTTGATCTTCTCAAAATAGCCAAGCTGGATTGCATTTCCTTTTGTTATTTTAGCTTCGCAGATATTGTTTCTGGCGTCTCTGGTACATCTTTAAGGAATTCGTTGTAGAAAAGTATGCATCAAACTATTAGATTGGTGCATAGTTCATTGTTTCCTGCACTTTTCCAGTCCATGTGCATGACGGTAAGTTGCGGAAGAGTTAAAATTTATCCTTTATGCATTATCTATTGCATGGAGGAAACAACTGTGCTTTGGGCTTTTTTTATATTTCCTGTCTATTTGTGTTTAGTTACCTGTTATAACCTAGATTATTTTCACTTTAGCACTTATCTCTTATCATTGATTTTCTTTTTGAGCCCCATTGACCTATTTTAGTCATTCATGAACTTTAATACTATTTCATTCTTTGTCTAAGTATGCTTCAATGACTTGGTAATCAGAATTCTTTTGTCGCAGCTTTAGCTGCTGGAAAGATAGAATCAAACCTCATAGAGAAGCAAGGTGGAGTATATGATGTGTTTTGGCTCCAATGATCTTGAATCAGAATACTTTTCCTCAGGTTGTCAATGTTACAAACTTACGGTGCTAACTTTTAGCTTCTATTGTAGGGACCAAGATAAAAGACAGTCTGGAGAGTTCCCAATCAATTATTAATATAATATATCAGTTTTGACTTTTAATAAACAAAAAGTATGGAGTGTACTGCTGCCTAGTAAGTGTGACATGTTACCACTTCAACCTTGTAGTCAGGAATAATCAATTATGTTATAGTGTCGTCATTATGTTGTGTCATCATCGGTAATTGTGTGTTATGGGAGTCAGTTAGTTCACCCGAAGGGCAGTTGGACGCGACGGTTGGTCGCACCCCCTCGGGTATTATATATTGTATCTTGTTTCCTCGGGAAATCATCATTGTATCGGGATTATATGAAGGAAAATATACTTGTTTCTTTGGAATTTTAACACTTATCTTATGGCATACTAGCATCTCTTATTCTGTACTGTGCATTTACTTCTTATGTCTTTGAAATAGTTTCCATAGGCGAAACATCTGGCGTTGTTACCAGGTCTAATCCGGGCATACATGGCTGAAGGATAATGGGTCAACCTATCCGCGAGAACATCGTCGATGAGGATTATGAGCGATTGAATGAACTCTATGAAGGAGAGGATGCATTGACGAGAGACTTCGTAATCCGGTTCCAAGCGGCCATAGGAACCTTCGTGCGGAGAGAGGCGACACAGGAAGAAGTACCACAGGGTGCAATGTGGGACACACTCAACGTCAGTCTGGCAGCAAACAAACTGTTGCACCAACTCCCTCGCCTCCTAGCCCAAGCATCCCTCGCTCACCAGCACCGAGGAAGGAGATAGAGCGAGAACAGAGACGACAACAAGTTCTCCGTAATTATGAGGAAAACAAGCAGCGATGGGAAGAAGAGCGGGATGAAAGAAGCCACAGGGGAAACTAACTCCTGAACCCCTACGGGAGGAATAAAGCAATACTGTAATAATCTTGGCACAATGTTGACATAAATTGTGGCCGAAAGGGAAAATAATAAAAGTTTTTTTTGTTTTGTGTACATGATGTGTGCTTGCTATGTACGGAAGTGATTTATGCCCAATATACTAAATAAGGACAAAAATACAAAGATACAAAGTGACGAATGAGAAGTGGCACAAAGAGCGTTGAGTCTTAGACAACAGATAGAACGAAGGCGTAGGCTAAGGCAGCTTGCCGAGGGACGACCGACCGAGGGGTTGCTCGAAGGGAACCCAGGAGGTGTCACAGAGGTTGCAGAGGCAGAGATAGACGGAGAGAATTACACTCTCTACACTGTCGTAGGGTTGCCCGGAGGGAACCTAGAAGGAGTCACGGAGGGTGCCGAAGGAGAACTCTACAGTTCACTAGAATACCACCATAGGGTAAGAAGTCGCGAAGAATTGGTGGAACAAACAAGGCGAAGTCTAAACCTGGTCGACGCTACCAGAGACCTACTAAAGAACTTGTCCATTTCGGAGGACAACCGGAGGGAGACGACCAAAGGTGACGGTATGGCCGAAGGTGCCGGGGGAGCACAAGGGTACCGTACGGGAGGCAATTTGTTCGGTTCGGGGTCAGCAACCTTCTCTGGAGGACCCACGAGTGGAGGGTCAGGTGCAGGAGGCGGAGGCGGAGGATCACTAGGTACAAGCACACAAGGCACCGGAGGAGCGAGACCCAGCGGTGGGATGGCAAGTAAGCAGAAATTGCCAAAGTTCATAGGCGATGGCAAGGAAGATCCCGTACGACATTGCTGTACATGTGAAACAATTTGTTCGGCCAATGGGGTGACCGATCATGACGACTGGGTGCAACAGTTTCCAGCCACGCTAAGGGGAGTTGCCATTGATTGGTACTCTGACATGGACAAAACTGAGATTGACACATGGGAGAACTTGGAGAAGGCATTTAAAGCAAAATTTTGGTTGCTAAGAGATGATAACGAAATTGTAGCCAAAATCTATGGTACCAAGAAAGGTATTAAGGAGGCTGTTTGCGCATATAGCCGAAGGCTAAAGGAATTGTTGGGCAAGATGGAAAGCCAACCGTCGGATGGATTGAAGAAGCGGTGGTTTGTGGAAGGATTGAGATCCTCCTTGCGTAGAAAAATGAAAATTGTTCCACCAACGTCATATGAGGACGCCTATAATAGGGCGATGGACTTGGAAAGCGAACATAAAACATCAAAAAAGAAGAAAAATAATAAATCTTCATCGGACGAGGACGATGACTCTTCCGAAGGGAGCATCAGCAGCGGGGAGTCAAGTAAAAAGGTGCAAGTGCTCCAGAAAGACATGGAGCGAATGAGGAGAGAATTTAAAGCAATGAGAAGCACGGGTCGGATCAAAGGGGATGTATGGTGCACAAAGTGCAAAGAGGAAGGACATACGAAGGGTACCTGTCCAAAGAAGGCCTTCTACGAGATTTGCCAAGTGATGGGACACTCCATCAAGGAGTGCCCATACAACATGAAGACATGGAATGCACAAGTGCTATTCATTGAGTAGGCCACAACATCCGCACCAACGGGTACGGCCCAACAGAACAACACAACGACATCCTCTGGAGGGTACCGAGATAATAGACGCGGTGGAAGGAATAATAATAATAATAATAACAATAATTGGAGCCCTATCCAGTATGATGCCAAGGGCCGACCTATGATCTAGTGTAGGGCCTGCAATCAGTGGGGGCACTTCACCTGAGATTGCACGAAGGAGGCTAACCAACAATATCTCTGCTGATGGTGCGGACCGGGGGACCATGAGGATACAAACTGCCCGAAGCCCTGAGTCAATCTTTTGAACATTCAACCTACTCAAGCTGAGGTATTGGCGGTTACGAGGGCGTAGGCAAAGATGGCCTCCTACCCAGACCCCTGCATAGAAATGGAATGAGTACGGGAAGCAAGGGCGGAGATTACTAAGGAGATGACCACAGAAGAGAGAAATAGCGGGGAGGCCACAAGCATGTCTCGAACTAAGGGGGAAGAAAACATCCCGAGGCAAATCCTGCAAATGGAGGTACTCGTAAGAGTCCAAGACCTCCTCGAAACCATGCCGCACTTAAAAACAGCTATCCTAAATGCTGTGCCCGCACAAAGTCACCAAGCGAAGAAGGCTGAAAGCTCTACGGTCGACCCAATGTTGTTAGTTGTTAACAATGGACGCCACCCAGCCGTGGTAGAAATGGGCATCCTCGGGACCACCCTGACGGACACCATCACTCCCGGAGGGTCAGGAGTAAATGTGCTCCCGGAGGAGACATGGAAGAAACTGGGGAAGCCCACGTTTAATCTATTGGGAGGACACCAGCATGGGATTAAACCCCTTGGGACACTCATGGCACAACAGGTGATGATCGGCACACAACCATTCGTGCTGAATTTTGTAGTGATCCCGTTAAAACAGAAAGGGTACGACGCCATCCTCGGACGGGGGTGGCTAATTGCCACCAAGGCAAAGCATGATTGGAAGAGAAATACACTCTCGTTAGAGAGTATGGGGAGAGAGTACGTGATAGACCTCCGAACGCAGATGGTGAGCCAGGAGTTGGCATCCTCGGAGTCGGAGTCGGATGGAGACAGGTGGGAGGAAGATGAAGGCCGACGATGAATGGAGTCCAATAGCGAAGGGGTTCTAGAATTAGAAGCATGCTCGGGGGATGACGGGGATTCTATGAACGGCCTCTTCCATTGGCAGATGGAGGATTATGAATTGTTCACACCCTCGTGTAATGTGTTGAGCATCGAAGAACAACCAAAGGTATTCCCCCTAGAGTACGGAGAATACAGAGAGGGGGAGGCTCGTGTGAATGACACTCCGGCACACTATTTTCCCAAAGATGGACCCATCAGATATGAGGAAGCCAAGTTGAAAGAAACAAATTTAGGAGATGCGAGCGATCCCAAGAAGATTCTTGTGGGAGATGACTGGAACCCGATGTTGAAGGTTGCAACATTTAAAATTTTCCTAGAATATAAGGATGTGTTCGCGTGGACCTACAAGGACCTGAAGGGTGTAGCCCTGGAGCTATGCGTACAACGCATTACATTGGTACCCGGAGCCCAACCCGCAAGGAAGCGACCCTACTGTATGAATAAAAACTATGCCGCATGGGTGAATGAAGAAATTGAACGGATGTTGGAAGCGGCGATAATTTTCAAAGTACAGACAAGTGAATGGGTGTCCCCCATTGTGATCTCACTCAAAAAGGACGACGACCAAATCCGGATTTGTGTAGACTTCCGGTGTCTGAACGCGGTCACCATCAAGGACCCCTTTGCTATCCCCTTCACCGACAATATCCGAGAAGAAGTGGCTGGACATGAGATGTATTCCTTCATGGATGGGTTCTCTGGGTACAACCAGATATCCATTGCGGAGGAAGACAAGCTAAAGACAACCTTTGTAGTGGAAGACGATGTATATGCATACAATCGAATGCCCTTCGGCCTGTGTAATGCACTGGCGACCTTCTAGCGTATCATTTTGCACATCTTTGACAAGATGTCTATAGGGAACTTCAAGGCCTTCCTGGGCGATTGGTCCATTTATAGTAGCCAGGACATGCATCTCAAAGCCCTCGGGGAGTGCATGGAGAGATGTGGAAGGGCATGGCTAGCCCTCAATCAAAAAAAATGCAGGTTCATGGTGCCGCAGGGAAAGTTACTTGGGCATATTATGTGCAAGGAGGGACTAAAAACAGACCTTGACAAAATCAGAATCATAGTAGAGATGGAAGCCCCGACGAATGTCATTGGAGTGAAGTTTTTCCTTGGCCATGTGGGGTACTACAGGAGTTTCATCAAGAACTTCGCCGAAGTGTCCCACCCCTTGGACAGACTTACACGGAAGGGGGAGCCATATGTTTGGACGAAGCTATAGAGTGACGCATTCGAAGAGTTGAAGACAAGTTTGCTGGGAGCCCCCATACTCACCTACTCGAACTGGGACAAGGAATTCCACGTCCACGTGGATGCATCAAATTATGCCATTGGAGCTACACTAGCTCAGGTAGGGGGGCACGGGCTAGATCACCCGATATACTTTGCAAGTAGATTGCTTTCTAAGGTCGAGAAGAACTATAGCACCATAGAGCGCGAAGCCCTCGACATGGTCTACTCGGTGCAAAAGTTCAGGCACTACCAATTGGCCACATCATTCACCTTTTATGTAGACCATCAAGCACTTATGTATTTGGTGAACAAGCCCATCATCCAGGGAAGGGTAAGTCGTTGGCTCTTGTTGCTTCAGGAGTTCACATTCACAATCGTGGTGAGACCGGGACAAAGCCATGTCATAGTAGATTAGTTGTCCCGGATCGAGTCAGGGGAACCTCCGGCGAGAGTCAATGATGACTTCCCAGATGCACACCTCTTTGGGATAGTCGTACTTCTCTTGTGGTACAAGAATATTGGGGAGTACCTGTCGTCATCTCGATTTTCGAAGGACATGCCTCCAAGGGAATGAAAGAAACTAGTGTTAAGGAGTAGGACTTTCGAGTTAATTAATGGCCTATTATATAAAATGGGAGTGGACCAAGTAATAAGACGCTGTGTTATGGAGGAGGAAGTTCCCAGTGTCTTGAGGGAGGCACATGAGGGCCTCACAGGCGGACATATGGGCCCGGACATGACAACACGGAAGGTGTTGCTAGCAGGGCTATGGTGGCCCACGGTACACAACGATGCTCGAGAGTGGGTTGTGGGGTGTGACACTTGCCAACGGGCAGGCAAACCCTTGAAGCGGGACTTTATGCCCTTAAACCCTTCACACGCACAGGAACTATTCGAACGGTGGGGACTTGACTTCGTAGGGCCTCTCAAGGCTAGCCGTGCACGTCGATGCCGTTACATTGTGGTCACTATAGAATACTTAACTAAATGGGTGGAGGCTAGGGCTCTCCCGGACAACTCTGCAGTAAGTACGGCTAGATTCATCTATGAGCAGATTATTACCAGATACGACATCCCCATTCAATTGACCAGTGACAGAGGAGGACATTTCGTCAACCATGTGGTAAAGTTATTAACGACTGAATTCAAAAAATTTCATTCTCTGTTGAGTCCCTACTACCCTCGGGCAAACGGACAAGCCGAGGCCACAAACAAAATGTTGGTCACGATTATCTACAAGTCTTGTGGAGTTGAAGGGGAGGATTGGGAGGAAAGGTTACTGTCGGTCCTGTGGGCCTACCGCACGACCTACAAGACCACCACGGGCCACACACCCTTCCAGTTGATGTATGGGCAGGAGGTTGTAGTCCCTGTGGAATTCATGGTACCAAGTTTGCGGATCGCTATTGACAATAAACTCGGGGATATGGAAAGCCTACGAGAGCGATTGCACGCCCTCATTAAACTCGAGAAGCGGAGGATGCTGGCACAATGGGCAACCAAGGTTGCGCAACAACGAAGGAAGCACTGACGATAAGCACCTCCGAAAGATGGGATTTACCCTGGGTCGGTGTTGAAATATAATGGAAAAAATGAGATAAAACCAGGGAAATTTAAAGTAAAGTGGCAGAGGCCCTACAGAGTCCGGGTGGTTGGGGCGAATGGGTCAGTCAAATTGGGGACGCTCGACGACAGGGAGATTCCAGAGGCCGTCAACGGGTCCAAGCTGAAAATCTATCATGAACGGAGACAGGACATGGGGCCCACCCAGCTCGACAGAAAACCCCACCTAGCCCGAGGAAGATACTAGTAACACAAAAAATAAAAAATAAAAAAAAATCGGTGGCCACGATGGAACCGCCGTGCGGTGGGACCACCGTCGGGGCCCCCGTGCGGTGGTTGCCCACTGCGGATATACTAGCCGCTGAGAAAAGAATTAAAAGTGCCCACGCCACAGCCAAAGATACAATCGTGAGGGAAAAAGAGATTACAGCCGGGACTAAAAGAGAAAGGTGGCGTAACTACCTCAGGCAGTTGAAGACAGAAAGCAGGAACAAGAGAAATGCATTCAGCAGGAAAAAAGCAGTGGAAGACGAATTTGCAGAAGAGCATGGATAAAATGACAAGGGTTTTACCTTCAGGGGTGAGGGTTACCGGTAGCAGCAAAAAGAAGCCACCGACGGGGAAAGCAACAACTAGGGTTATAGTCGACATGGTTATATTCGAGGGAGTTAATGGAGTAGAGTGCAGGAGGTGGTGGCAGCAGAACCCTGACAACCATGAAGTAAAAAAATGGTGAAGGAAGGCAGGAGTGCATTGGGTGGTTAAGATGCCGGTTTTTTAGATCAAGAAATTTGAGCCACCGATGCGGACAATGATAGCAGCATTCGACCGCACCACCAGGAAAAGCACTTTCCAGTATATGAAGCACACAGTCACTGTCTCCTTCACGACAGCTGACTTCACCAGGGTATTTGGCATACTCGGGAGGAATGGGAAGAAAGTAGATATGAAGGCGCAAAAGATGAACGCAGACCAGAAAGAACATTGGATACGCATTGTCTCCAGAAATCTTACACCAGTGGAACTCGATTCCATGGCCAACGCCACTAAGGAGAGAGGGATGAAGAAATCTTTTGTGGCAGAAGGGCCATGGCGCTGCAACATGGACGTGGTCAAGAGCAGATTGACGGGGTCCAGCCGGGCATCGGACATAGCGCTCCCACAAATCATCCTGATGAACGGGTTGATGAATGGAGTATAGTATGACTGGGCATCAGTACTGGCAGACAAAATGTTCGAGTTCATGACATTGCAGCATCGCATGTTTTATATGCCGCTCTACGCTATCGGGTTATTTCTGGAGGCGACGCTTTCACAGCTTCCAGTAGACAAGCTGGAAATTCGGCCGGAGGGGAACTTGGCACCCGGGGTGGGGCAGAAACGACAAAGGCAGGAGGTGTCAGAGTCTGCAGATATTGATAGTGGGAGGGATGAGACCTCAGAGGCCTCGAGTGACTCAGAGGGAGATAGCGAGGAGAGCCTAGCAGAGACCATACGAGCATCCACACCGGTCTTGTTTGCTACGCCCATGCTGACAGCCTCAGCACACTTGAGTCCGCCGATGATGATGGTTGCATCTATCCCTGCCTTTGGCCAGTAGAGGTCACCAGTTCACATGGTACCGCCAGTAGTGGCAGCAGAGGAAGTGAGAGAGGCAGTACCATCTGACGATGTGGGGGAGTTCGTACCCATTGTAGAGGCATAGGAATTGGGGAAGGATTAGACAGGTACTATGGCCAAGAGGAATGGTGGCTGAGGGAGATGGAGATAACACCTATGTTGCCTAGGTCGGCTACTACCATTTCTCCCCCACGGGCGACTTCTGGGAGCAGGGACCCTCGGGCGGACATAGAGGTGGAGGTGGTTGACATAGACAACCACGGTTCCCCTGGAGATATGGCACATTCGGCAGAAGTGCAGGGGAGGGAGTTGGCACTTGAATAGAAGGCAGAGGTCCCTACAGAGGTCCACGGAGAGAGCAGGCACCCAGGCATGATAGACGTGGAGGCTTACCTCCAGGATGTGGTTGGTCGAGGGCAGACATATTTCCAGGAGATGGTGCAGACTTATCTGCAAGACGAGGTACGTAGAAGGCGGGAGGTGATAACATCCCTATAGGAAGAGGCCTCGGATGGCACCACCTAGGAGTTGGAGCGGATACTTAGGTTTGTATGGGAGGGGGGTCCTCAGGCATTTGCTGCTTGTTTTGAGAGAGGGGGATGGCCAGAGACTGAGACAACGGAGATGCTGAATGCATGGGCAATGAGGGAGCCAGTAGTGGAGAGTAGGGTCGAGTCTCTCGGGAGGCAGGTTGAGAAGGCTTTTAGGGAGGAGTATTACACTCTTCGTTGTATGGAGAACATTTCTGCAGGGCATGAGATTGCCCGGGTGGTCACGGAGAGAGCTCGGGAGGAGCTGACCACCAGAGTTGTGGAGTTGCAGAAAGACTTGGATGCCGAGAGGGCTCAGTTAGAAGTTGAAAGGGCCCGGTTCACCACGGAGAGGGCTTAGTTCACTGCCGAGATGGACCAGTTAGCAACAAAGTTGGAGGCCGCTAGAACGGAGAAGATGACCCTGAGTACGAGTTTGGTGCAGGCTAGAGAGACCATGGATGAGAAGGAGAAGAAGATACAGGCTGCCAGGATGGTCAAGCTTGCCATAGAAACCATGACCATTGCGGAGCAAGACTTGAGGATACGGACACAAGAGGTGTACGACCTGCGCGCACAGCTGACATCAACATCTTCCTCAGCCCCGCCACCTGCTGATTCAGGGACACCGTCTCAGCCCCCTTCTTCTTCTGTTCCTTGATTCTGTCTTTGATAGTCATGTATGTCATCCCTATTTTGTTTTGAGTCGTCAGGAGACGACTTCTTTTTTTGGGGGGATGATGTAGTCGGGAATAATCAATTATGTTATAGTGTCCTCATTATGTTGTGTCATCATCGGTAATTGTGTGTTATGGGAGTCAGTTAGTTCACCCGAAGGGCAGTTGGACGCGACGGTTGGTCGCACCCCCTCGGGTATTATATATTGTATCTTGTTCCCTCGGGAAATCGTCATTGTAACTGGGGACTATATGAAGGAAAATATACTTGTTTCTTTGGAGTTATAACACTTATCTTATGGCATACTAGCATCTCTTATTCTGTACTATGCATTTACTTCTTATGTCTCTGAAATTGTTTCCCTAGGCGAAACAAACCTTCTGTTCTTAATATATAAGATTAGTTACAGACACTTTCTTCATAGGTGTAGGTTTAGTGCCATAATATTTCACTTCGATAAGTTTGACCTTTAGGGTAATGCTCATATCATTGTGAGATGAGAAGATCAAACTGTTTTTGAAGAACTGTATACATGTATTAATCATCAAACTGCTGAAATGCAACATTTAGAGATGTGTATCCAAAGCAAATAAAGATAAACAATAAATAAACAAGATGATCTATACAATATTATCAACCAAATGTGGTGGACCCGCTTGAAAGGAATCTATTTGCAAGTTATCTACATTTTTAGTATTGTTCACTGCACATGCAATGGATATACTTAAAATTGTGAAAAAGAATATTGCATAGCTCGGTGAAATTTGGCAAATCGTGGTGCTCCTAATCTTTATGGGAGTTGTTTGGTTGAACTGGTCATGAGGTTATAAGTTAGGGCATATCACTTAAGATAATGCTGTCTTTATGGGAAATATTAATGGTGATTATAAAGTTTATGAGACTGTTGAAAATGTCAAAAATGGAGAATACAATCTTATAAAATGAAGGAAATATATCAATCACCATTAAAAGTAGTTTTGGATCCATTATTTTTTTTTTTCTTATAAGTGGGCTATATATTATTATGAAGGTGGCTCAATGATAAATAAATATAGAATTTTACATCATGCAAATATATTTCCAGTGCCCTTGTAATGTCCCCTATTAGGGTTTAATTCAATTTGCCCTAGAATACCTAAATGAGGTATGGATTATATTTGGAAATGTGATTTGCTGCTTTAACGTCTTGATTTAGAGACTGCAATCAGATTAGTTATCCAAAAGATAAACAGATAATCCAACAAGTTACAATTAGAACTCTATTCATCATCCTAATAATCATAAGTGCATGTGGGTTTCCTTTGAGGCTTTACCTAATGATTCATCCACACTATGAAGCTCACGGGAGATCATACAAGGCGCCTTGAGCCTATCCATCAAGTTTAGTGGCATGGAAGTATATCCATCATTCGGCCTCCTAAGGGGCATGGAAGTACATCCGTACTTCGACCTCGTAACTTAACTCGAGTGGCCACTTGGCTACTTGCTTTCCTTATATGCCCACGTCTCCCCTCCATAATGAAACGACAGATTGGATGAAGCTTTAGAAGAGTCAATTTATTATTCTATTATGCAGTAATTACACAGTAACAAGAATAGCAACATATTTAAGTGGTGGGGGTCTGTGTTGGAAAGGTGGTTGGAGGCTGCTTGGTATGGCATTCTCTCAATGGGCATTGCCCGAATGCTAGTTTGTGGCTTGTTTGGTGCATCCCTCTGTCTGGGATTTTCTCTTTGGCTCCTATTGAGGTGGAGAGGAGTTCTATTGGGGAGAAGGTAGCTTGTTGGTGGAGGTTGTTGTTATATGAAGCCTAATCAGACTCGAAGGTTAAATTTTCCCTACTTCGATTGGCACAGTTTCCCCCGATATTTTTCGACGGGGGTTTGGGGGCAGCACCCCCCAGGTGGGATCAAGGGGTCAGGTGTTATTTTTCTATTGGCTGACATGTTGTAACCCTAATTTTGTAACCGACATAAGTCTTGATAAAAAGGCTAAGGGTTAGGGGTTTTTTGTAGACAATTTTATAGTATTTTGCAGCGGTATTGAGTTGCAAGGGATTGCTGGTTGTAATCGGTTTTGATTTACTGGATAATAATATTGGACTCTTTGTTTGGTGGATGTAGCCCGAGATTGGGTGAACCACGTTAAATATTGTCTCTTCGTTGTTATTATTTCTGTGTTAATATCTGCATATAATTGATATTTTCTGCATGCAATTCCTAACAGAGGCTTCAGGCAAGAAGTTGGTGGCTGGCTCACAGAGCCAATTTTAGGCCTTTATCGAAGGTTAGGGGAACCTTGGAAAAATCCCCCTTCCTACTGCAGCTGGTGGCTTAGGAGGTGTTGTGGTGGGATGGTTTGTCTGCCATTCACTCTTCTTGTTAGTTTGTTGTGAAGGTTTAGGGTCCTTTGAAAATGCATGTTGTTTGGGAGTTGTTCTGCTGTGTGTGGCTGGATGCCTTCCTTCTTTGTTCAAGGGTTCAGGGCCCTTTCAAAATCTTGCTTCTTTTCTTTGTAACAGGCCAGGGCCCTTTCCCTGCTTTCCTTAATCAAAAACATATTTAAGTATATATATAACAGTAATCATGTATTATCCAAATAATATGCTTATTTCATATCCATAGAAAACAGTAATAGTTCAACCTAATCAGAATGTCACATATTATCATTCATACCAAAATACTCAGATTAGTATATAGACTGTTGTCTAAATTTGATACTGCTGAGACTGTGATTGTTGGTTTTTTATTTAATGTTTACCTTTCTTCTTCCATGCCCTTCTTGGTTGTTTGGATTGGACACTTGTACCCTCCTATTGAATGCTGAGAAGTCATGATTTTTCTCAAGGTGGTGACCGCTGGAGAAGTGGAGTGTCCTTTCAAGACTAAAGTGCTCCTTCATATTATTCTTATTTGCTTTAACTAATCCTTAATGTTTCTAGAGGAGATCTCTGTTCAAAGAGGATTGAGCCATTATTGTTAATATCAACTCTGATTCTGATCGCCTCTCTTCAAGGGTTAGTAATACAAACGTAATTCCTATCCTCAATTCTGTTGCTATCCTAGTGGCTTGTATTTGGATCGCTGCCTTATTCCATTTGACCCTGTGCCTCTTCATCTTACGTGGCTTGTGGCTTTTGGGAATCTGTCCTGGTACTGATTTTGTTTATTTCACAAACTGCTGATGAGGAGGAAAACATTAATATATAGTAATTGATTTGTCTATAGTAATCAGTTTAGGAAGACAGAAAATGGTGAAGTCTTACGAGTAAGGCCATTTTCCTATTACTGATGCACAGCAATGTGTTTGTATAAGGTGCAATGGAGATACACCCTAGTGGGGCCATGACAGCCCTATAGTGAAATTAATAAAGGATTTTGGAGTGATAAGTTTGATGTCATGGTTTTGCAAAGTGAAGTGTTTAGCATTAAAATTAAAAAAAAGTTATGAGAAATATGAGCAGAGAAAGTAGCTCACTATATGTGCATACCTATCCACTACAGTGTTTCAATCGAAGGTTGGTATATGTATACAAATTCTATTAGCCATTCATGATACACCAACAACATTTTAAGAGGTCGTTTTTCTGTAATGTCCCCTTTTTAGCGCAACATGATATGGGGTGTCGTTAGCCTATTCTGACACAGTCCCGAAGGCTAACAAGGACATTGGTGGGATCCTGAAGTGTTTTGGCCTAGGTGTTTTCAGTTTCAGGCCAATCGGTGCTGCCCTGACAGGGTTTCTAGACACTTACTATTTATAGTAAGTTAGTCTCCAAGCAGTGACTTGAAATTTCTAGTGTTTCCCTAGTTGGCATAATTATCAGTAAAAAAATATTTGAAGGTGACAATGATTTAAAGGGATTATCAACAATGGTTTAATATTTAACGATAAAGTGTAAAGTTAAATTAAATATTTAACTTTATCGTTATATTATAAGGTTGGGGATATGAAGTAATGTTTAAAATATTAAAAGTTCCCTTTAATGTGTACATTGTGAGAAATAATATTTTATTCTAAAATGTATTATCCCACATTTAGGAAATGAAGTGTTTGCATCCAGGAAGAAGATATAAATTGAGGTTGAGAGCTCTCTTTGGGGTATGCTTGGAGAAGATTTAATATCTTGTTGTTGGATTTCTTGAGAAATCTGATTCGTTGGGCTTGGAGGACGAAATCCCTCTTGGTCAACATTCTTCTCGCTGTTGTGAGATACAGTCAGGAGAATTTATGGCGTTTTCATTTAGGAAACACACTGGGTTCATTAGATTTTCACAGGGCTGATTTAAGAGAATTCTGGAGCAGTTTGAAGGCATTAGTGAAGATATATGAGTTGCTGTGAATAGTGCCGTGAACAGTAACGTGAACAATGCGGTGAACAGTGCGTGAACAGTGATGTGAATAGTATCGTGAACAGTGCCGTGAACAGTGCCGTGAAATAGTGCAGCTACAGTGTGTGAACAGTGTTTTCAGCAAGTTCTATACTTGTGGAGTTCAGGTTTGAATTTGTTTATTATCATATGGTCTGTAATATTCTTCAGATCTGATTTGTATGCTTGGGGTTGGAATTAAATAAATACCATCAGCATTAATCTTCTTGTTTTTGGTATTTGATATGTCTAGTTGTTTTTATATTGAATAAACTTTGAAGCTTTACAATAAATATCAATTTATCCAATTTATTGCAAATCAAGAACCAAAAAATCCAGTAGTCAGCTTGCAAGCCAACTGTTTGACAAAATTACACTAAGTAAAAAGGACATAAATTTAGTGCCGAACAGGGGGTGCCCATTACAGTGGTATCAGAGCTATAAGTCCTGCCATTCTGTGGAGGTCTTACAGAGACTTTGGAAGAGCCGGATAGAGGGAAAAGTGTTAGACGAAATATCAAAACACTAAAATCAGAAATTAATGAATTAAAAAACATGCTAAGCATGTATGCTTAAGCATGCATGCTTAAGCATGCAACAGGGGCCTTATAACTTCCGCCATACCAAAGCAAGACAAAACAGAAATTTGAACTCACAGAGCGAGCAGTGTAGTTCATCCGTGCAGGTGGACATAGAATCCAGTCATACAGACATAGAGGAAATATTCTTTGATCAGGACAGCAGTATGGGTGACCGAGATGATAGGAATACCGTTCCAGATCAGGGGGAGGTAATGTTCAGACAGTTACTGGGTACGTTAGAGCAAGGGCAGCGTATGCAGCAGGAGCAGAATAGGCGAATAGACATGATGTTGCAGCTTATGGCTAGACAGATGGGCGTCAATATTAATCCAGGTGATGCCAACAATGGAAACAATAACAATGGGGGAAACGATAACAATAGAATCCGTGCAGGTGGAAACGATAACGATAGCGAGCAGTCTAGTTCATCCGTGCAGATGGACATAGAATCCAGTCATACAGACATAGAGGAGATATTCTTTGATCAAGATAGCAGTATGGGTGACCGAGATGATAGGAATACAGATGGCTAGACAGATGGGCGTCAATATTAATTCAGGTGATGCCAACAATGGAAACAATAACAATGGGGGAAACGATAACAATAGGGGCAATGATAATAATGGAGGCCGAGGCAACAACAATGGCCCTGAGAATAACATTAATGGTAATAATGGACATGGCAACAATGGGAATGAGGCGGATAACTTTAGACACGTTGCACGCCCAGCTCAAACAGCGAGCTCGAGACCTCTTCTACCCACCTTCCCACCTAGGGATCTGGTTCAACCAATGAACGAACCGCAGATTACTGAGTTATAGGGTCAGTTCAGGAGGGACTAGGAGGCCAGTGGACCCGAGTTTCAGGCAGATATTTCCCTCAGAGATTATATGGACTTGAGGATGAGACATATGCCTAGAGCAGGAGGGAGGAATCAGAATTTTGAGCTGAGAAAGAAAGTTGGAAAACTTTCCTTGCCTTATTATGATGCTTCAGGGAAGATGATTGCACGAGCTTGGGTGCAGAAGGTAGATACATACTTGCAACTAAATCCTATGCCTGAGGAGGAGGCTATCAAGTATGCGGCTATGCATTTGGACGGCGTTGCGCATGAATGGTGGCATCATGGCATCGTGACTTTGGGGCATAATCAGATTACATACTATGAGGAATTCACAAAAAGATTGATTGAGAGATTTGACACTAGGGATCCCGAGTTACATTTCAAGGAACTAGCACAGTTAAAACAGTCAGGTTTTGTGGATGCTTACATCGCCGAGTTCAGCGTCTGTCTGTACTTGTTACTGATATCTCTCCTAGGAGATTGGTGGTGTTATTTTGTGATGGGCTTGCTGATCCATTACGTGGTTGGGTGAAGGGACATGATCCACTCACCTTAGCAGAAGCAACTAAAAAGGCACGAGATTTAGCCCCTTCGGTATACAAAGGAAAATACCATTCAACAGATTCTTCCTACCGCAAGGACAAAGACAAAAAACCATTTCAGAAAGAGTATAACAAACCCAAAGAAGGATCAAAAGGACTAGACAGTGAAACCTTGAATGAACTTCGAAAGAAGAAACTGTGCTTTCAGTGTAGAGAGCCTTGGGACTTATCTCATAAATGCCCTCTCAAGGCTAAGGCAAATCGAATGGAGTATTTTTCAGCAGAGGAGTCAGAGTCAAAGGGGGAGGATCAGCACTTTGATTCAGATGAGGGTAACATGATAGAGGAGAGCAGCATTCCTAAGGATGATAGATCGTTGGCACGCTTGACAGGGGCCCAAAAGGCAATCACATTTAAGGTCAGGGGTACTATCCAGGGGCAGAAAGTGATATCTCTCATTGACACTGGGGCTACACATAACTTTATAGATACACAATTGGTAGCCAGGAGAGGTTTACAGACAGAGGAGCATGATGGTTTTAGGGTCATGGTGTCAAATGGCCAAAAGCTATTATGTACTCAGAAGGTTTCAAATCTTCACATTAGATTTGGAGATGGCTATGAGTTGGAGGATGATTTCTATGTTGTGGACATGGGAGATTACGACGTCATCCTCGGTATGACGTGGATGGCATCGTTGGTTGAGTTCACTTTCAACCTAGCGAAGTTGGAAATGAGGTTTCAGCATGAGGGTAGGACTGTTGTTCTCAGGGGACTTTCAGATGGGAGTTGTAGGGTAGTCTCTTTGAGGAGAATGGAGAGACTTTTTCGACATAATGACATAGAGTGGGCAACAGAGTGCTTAGTTATGCCAACTTCACCGGAGCCTCAGATGAAGAGTCATCCACCAGATATACAGGAGATTCTTGACAGACATGCCAAGGTATTCAGTGATATTCCTCACGGGGTTCCTCCTGACAGGGGTGCAGAGCATGTTATTGAGCTCGAGTAGGGAGCCAAACCAGTGATGATCACTCCCTATCGTCATCCTAAGAAACATAAAGATGAGATAGAGAGGGCAATTAAGGAGTTGTTGGAAATGGGGCACATCAGGCCTAGCAAAAGCCCCTCTGCTTCAGCTGTAGTTCTGGTAAAGAAGAAGGATGGGACAATGCGCATGTGCATCGATTATAGGGCATTGAATAAGAAAACAATAAAAAACAGATATCCCATTCCTCGGATTGATGAGTTGATTGATGAATTGCATGGAGCATGCTTTTTCACCAAAATAGACTTACGGTCTGGATACCATCAGATCAGGATGAGGGTAGAGGACATTGAGAAAACTGCTTTCCAGTGTCATTATGGTCACTTTGAGTTTTTGGTTATGCCATTTGGGCTAACCAATGCACCTGCTACTTTTCAGAGTTGTATGAATCAGGTATTCCGGGGACTTAAGGATGATGTGCAGAGATATGTGAAGGAGTGTGCAGTATGTCAGCAGAATAAGGGAGAGCACACTTTCCCTGCAGGGTTGCTTCAGCCTTTGCCCATTCCAGATAGGAAGTGGGAAAGCATATCCATGGACTTCATCACCAGACTACCTAGAGTGCAAGGGCGAGATTGTATATATGTTGTGGTAGACCGCTTGACAAAGTTTGCCCATTTCTTCGCTATACCATCTACTTACACAGCAGCGCAGGTGGCAGACCTCTTTTACAAGGAGATATTCAGATTGCATGGGTTGCCCAGGTTTATAGTGAGTGATCGGGATACCAGATTTTTGAGTGCTTTTTGGCAGGAGCTCTTTCGGTTGTGTGGTACGGAGCTCACACCCAGCACTAGTTATCATCCACAGACGGATGGTCAAACAGAGATTGTGAATAAGTGGGTTGAGGGTTATCTGCGAAATTATGTGACTGCACAACAGAGGGCCTGGGTGAGATGGTTACACATGGGGGAATATTGTTACAACACGACATATCATATGTCTATCAGGATGACACCCTTCATGACACTTTATGGCTACGAGGCGCCGAGCTTTGTTGACATAGTCTTGGGGGATAGCAGAGTACCCAAAGCCCGAGACTCATTGCAGGATAGTTAGGACATCCTAAGGGCGCTCAAGGAGAATATACAGCAGGCACAGAATCAACAAAAGTTGTATGCCGATCAACACAGGGTGGAGCGCAATTTTGAGGTTGGTGACATGGTGTATTTGAGGCTACAGCCATATAGACAGTCATCGCTCAAGAAGAGCGGAGCAGAGAAGTTGAGACCCTGGTTTTATGGTCCCTATAGAGTCATTCGTAGGGTAGGTGAGGTTGCCTACGAGATAGAGCTTCCAGAGGGTAGCCATGTGCACAATGTGTTCCATGTATCGAGGCTTAAGAAAGCCATTGGTCAGGGTGTGGTGCCTTCAGCAGATTTACCTCCGTTAGACGAGGAAGGGAGACTAGTGATGATCCCTGCAGCTATTCTGGATGTCAGGGAAAGGACACTCAGGAATAGAATCGTTAAGGAATACTTGGTGAAATGGACAGACTTGCCAGATGAGGATGCTACATGGGAGAATGAACAAGTATTGCAACATTCAGGACTGAATTTGCTTGAGGACAAACAATTTCAAGGGGGGCAGACTGTAATGTCCCCTTTTTAGCGCAACATGATATGGGGTGTCGTTAGCCTATTTTGACATGGTCCCGAAGGCTAACAAGGACATTGGTGGGATCCTGAGGTGTTTTGGCCTAGGTGTTTTCAGTTTCAGGCCAATCGGTGCTGCCCTGACAGGGTTTCTAGACACTTACTATTTATAGTAAGTTAGTCTCCAAGCAGTGACTTGAAATTTCTAGTGTTTCCCTAGTTGGCATAATTATCAGTAAAAAAATATTTGAAGGCGACAATGATTTAAAGGGATTATCAACAATGTTTTAATATTTAATGATAAAGTGTAAAGTTAAATTAAATATTTAACTTTATCGTTATATTATAAGGTTGGGAATATGAAGTAATGTTTAAAATATTAAAAGTTCCCTTTAATGTGTACATTGTGGGAAATAATATTTTATTCTAAAATGTATTATCTCACATTTAGGAAATGAAGTGTTTGCATGCAGGAAGAAGATATAAATTGAGGTTGAGAGCTCTCTTTGGGGTATGCTTGGAGAAGATTTAATATCTTGTTGTTGGATTTCTTGAGAAATCTGATTCGTTGGGCTTGGAGGACGAAATCCCTCTTGGTCAACATTCTTCTCGCTGTTGTGAGATACAGTCAGGGGAATTTATGGTGTTTTCATTTAGGAAACACACTGGGTTCATTAGATTTTCACAGGGCTGATTTAAGAGAATTCTGGAGCAGTTTGAAGGCATTTGTGAAGATATATGAGTTGCTGTGAACAGTGCCGTGAACAGTAATGTGAATAGTGCGGTGAACAGTGCGTGAACAGTGCAGCTACAGTGTGTGAACAGTGTTTTCAGCAGGTTCTATACTTGTGGAGTTCAGGTTTGAATTTGTTTATTATCATATGGTCTGTAATATTCTTCAGAGCTGATTTGTATGCTTGGGGTTGGAATTAAATAAATACCATCAGCATTAATCTTCTTGTTTTTGGTATTTGATATGTCTGGTTGTTTTTATATTGAATAAACTTTGAAGCTTTACAATAAATATCAATTTATCCAATTTATTGCAAATCAAGAACCAAAAAATCCAGTAGTCAGCTTGCAAGCCAACTGTTTGACAAAATTACACTAAGTAAAAAAGACATAAATTTAGTGCCAAACAGTGGGTGCCCATTAATGATATGTTACACCCCAATGGTATTGATCTTTGGGATCCTATTTTCTCATGTCTTAAGTCATCTAGCAACATGTCAGATATGAGAATTGAGGATGCTGTTTTTGCACTGTTCATCTTTGTTGCATATTCTGTTTATCTATTTATAAGGACACATGCAGAAGCAAGAAACATTGAAAAGCAGACTAAGAAGGAATAAGTGCAGGGATAATGTGTTGAAGCCCTATATCTTTGTTTTGGTGACAAAGGGGACAAATGACATTCCTAGTTGTGGTATGTCATGTTGGTAAGTGAGGGTGACCATAGTTCACAAACTCAGACTTGGCAAAAATCTGGCAGACCCAAGTGTGGCAACTCATCAGAACTTAACAAACAATTGGTAGAACTAAGCAAATTTGGTTGCTTGCATATGCAAAAAATCTTCACTGAGAATGTAGAAACCCTGGGCGCCTGAACGTAGAAGAATATTGACAACATATACACTCAATTTAAAAACATTGCGATTTAGAAATATAGAAGAAACTTGGCAAATAATAAATTCAGAAACTCCAGCTGCTTGAAACTGCACCTTAATCATTGCATCCTGCAGCAGTGGTCAATTTACTCAGCAAAAACAACACAAAAAATCAAAAGTTCAACAAGTTCCTGCTTGACTGAATCATTTTCTTTTTTGCCCACAAGTACTTGCCAACTCACCGAGCACTTGGTCAATCTGATGGAGACACATGAATGAGGTGCCTAAAGGGATAAAAGTCATCTCTTGAGTGACAAACACAGCTGATGAAAGCACATAGATCTTGTTTGTGAATAGTTCAAGACTCAAGTGATAAGCTCACCTATAGGGTGCACTTCGGCAGTAAGGCTAGTCTTTTAATGGCATATGCAGTGAAATAGATGCCTGACATGTTTAAAGGGGTTTTGAGTGGTGAAATTAAGAAAAAGGCATGCCAAAGAATTGAAGGATTTTGAATGATAGACATGGTAGGAATAGGCACCTACATCAGTGGGTGATCATCTCAAGTGATAGCAGTGAGGTGTGTAGGAGACTGATTTTAGACAAGTAATGTGTCATAATTGAAGAAAATAAGTGTATCTCTATGATAAATGCTTTGGAATTGGTGGATATACCTGAAATGAGTGACCAACAGGTCTTCGATCTTTAAGTGGCATATGTGGATGATTAAGGTACCTTAGGCGTATAAAATTAGATTTTAAGTGGCAGATATGAGTGCACACACTATCTGGACTAGTTTGACTGCATTTAAGTGATATCAATGACCAAAAGACACACTTGCAGAACATGCAAGGAAGCTTAAACCACAAAGGCAGAGAAAAAGCATGTCAAGGAAGAAATAGACAAGGTTTCAGTGGTTCAAGTGATGTTATGGGATGCCTGCGTTATAGGATCATAGATGACTATTATGAGTGCCTCTGTGTTTGATGACACAATTAAGTGACAAGCCCTACAAAAAGGAGTGCCAAGAGATATGATAGCATGTTTTAAGTATCTTTGATGAGTGGAAGCTGCTCTTGGCAGCCTTGGAGTGTTTAAAGTGGCAAGGACTGCAGGAATAGGTATGTGGGAGGTAGAATAAGTGTTTTAGGTGGCATCAGAGCAGTGAAAGCATGCCTGGAACAACTGGGACACAGTTTGTCAGTTATAAACAACAAAAGGAGTGCTTGAGAGGAAAAATAAAGACTTATGTGACATAGTCTACCAAAAGAGGTGTCTAGCAAGGGATATCGGTAGGGCTTATGATAGGATTTTCAACCTGTTTACAGCAGTGCGAATTGTGATTACAGTCACCAATATCAGGAACACTTAGAATGATGAATGATGACAGATTTGTGTTCAATAGCAAAGCGTTGCAGGGCAGGTTTCAGCCATATTAATGAAGATCATTTGGCTAGAGTCTTGATTGATCTTACAAACAGTATTTTGCAGTTCAACCTTTTTACAGCAGTGCGAATTGTGATTACAGTCACCAATATCAGGAACACTTAGAATGATGAATGATGACAGATTTGTGTTCAATAGCAAAGCGTTGCAGGGCAGGTTTCAGCCATATTAATGAAGATCATTTGGCTAGAGTCTTGATTGATCTTACAAACTGTATTTTGCAGTTCAACCTTTTTACAGCAGTGCAAATTGTGATTACAGTCACCAATATCAGGAACACTTAGAATGATGAATGATGACAGATTTGTGTTCAATAGCAAAGCGTTGCAGGGCAGGTTTCAGCCATATTAATGAAGATCATTTGGCTAGAGTCTTGATTGATCTTACAAACTGTATTTTGCGGTTCAGAAGCCTAGGGTGATAATCCTTGATTTGTGTGAAATTTTCCATCGATGCATTTCTAGTTTTGCTAGATTCACGTGATAGGGTTTTTTCATAGCTCCATTCAAGTGTTTCAACCACATTTTCAGTAGTTTTCTTATTTGTAGATGGGAACTGACGGTAGGGACAAAATGATTTCATAAACAATGGGACCTAGGGCTTGGAACACTCTAATTATATTGTTTTTGTGGAGGACATCAGACTCGAGTTACCAAGATTGTTTGGTAAAGTCCCATGGTTTGGCAGTTAGGACTTGGATATTCTTCGGAGAATTTGACAAGTTTCAAAGCAACGGATATTAAAATTATAGAAGGTGTTCATGTGTCAAAACTATTATTTTTTGTAGTACCTATTTTCTGAGGTACAATTTTTTAGGAGAATGGGTTAAGAGTCAAGACCTATTTTTTAGGTTGTTTTTAGTTAGATTTTTTCTTATTCTTTGTTAAGGTTAGTTTTTTCTATGATTTAAAATACTTCTTTATCTTAATTTTGAAGAGCTTTTAAGTGTGTGTTTTAAAACATTGTTTTTTATGACAAAGTAATTGTTATCCTAAATCCAAAAAATTGGGTGTCTTGTAATTGTGTTTGCAATTTCTTCAATATAATCAAAAGTAGATTATAGAGTCGAGCTTTGTTATGATGATATTCATCTGTCTAGGTTGCAGATTTGGAAGGAATGTAGCCTTTCCATTCATGGAATCATGCGTTATACTTTTTACTTTTTAGTTGTTATTCCTTTCAAAATCTTGTTTGCATTGAATTGTTGGTCGTTACTTTAGCAGGAGTATTGTGGTCTTGTTTTTACATTTAGATTAGTTGCTTTCATTCAAAATCTATATAATGTCATTTGTGAGATACACAGTGTTGCCAATCTTGTGCTTGTACTTGTGGCAAACAGACAACTAGATAGTATTTTCATTTATGAAAAATCCCACCAGAAGTATTGTTTAGTGTTACTGTTAATAATTGTCAAATTTTTCTATAGCTTAGTCTAGGTTTAGTTTTGATCTTAGGTAGCTTCCACTTATAGTTTGAAGAGAGGTTTTACTTCACGTACTATTGTGGCTTAAGTAGTCTTGAAAGAGAAAATAAAATGATTCAAACAAATAGGCCTATACTTAAGTTACTAGGATCTTGGAATAGGTAATGGGATCAATTTAATTAAGTTATATGGGTAATTGAGCTTGATTAATCATCGATCATTGCCAAGGGAGCACAACAACCCACTTTGATGAGATGCATCTTATTGAATGGGCACCTTGATTTGTACATAAATTACAATCACCCTATTCATTTGTAGACACCTATCTATTATTATAATTCTTAATCAATATTTAATTTGTAGATATTATATTTTTATTGTGCTTGTACCTAGTAGGTATGTAAAATGGCTGAACCTTAGTTCATGTGAATTGTGGTTTTGAGAAGATTGTTGACATTTCAACTAGTTTGTAATCGATTAAAAATAAAAATCCATTTAAGCCATATGGCCAACTTGGTTATGTTTCAGCAAATTATAAGAGATAATTGCCTTATTATTTTTTTTTGGTAAGTCACAGCCGAAGCGGTATTTTTTAGCTTTTCCCTGGAGCTAAGAACCAATTGAGTGGACTCGAACCGAAGACCTCCCATGTAGGAGGCTTGTAGCTAACTGCTGCATTGTGGGGTCATCCCCGATGATTGCCTCATTATTATTTTGTAGAAATATATCTATTTGTTTCTGTGGTCTATTTTGTCTTAAGATTAATTTGTTGTAATTGAAAAATTCTTTGAAGATCTATAATGTTTACCCATTTAAAAGGTTAGTGTTTTAACTAAGAATAATTGATTCTTAAACTATAACATTTAGCTAGATGTGTGGTATTTGGTATTAATTGTTTCAGAAACTGAAGCGGTACAACTAACAAAGATATTTTTTCTGTTTAATTTTATTTTTTTGAGACAGCTAGAAGTTCTGTTCGAACTCTAGCAAATGATTTATTTCATTTTATTAGTTGAGACTGATACTCTTTTGTTGATAATTCTACTATAGTTGTATTGTGACCTAATGTGCTTTCAAGTCTCACTGAACTGTTTTAGTCATTTTTGGATGTTAATATAATTTATTTTCCATTGTTTCTAAAGTAATTGGTAATATGCAATACTGTGAATCTCTTTTGTGGTAGTGTTTAGGTACATAACTGGTTTATGAAAATATTGTTCTGACAGGAATATATACTTCAAATTCTGTGCAGGTAACCCTTATTATGTTGCAGAGCAATGGCTTCTTAAAGAAGGGCTCCCAATGACATATAGGGAACAAGTTGTAGAGTTTATTTTGAAAAACACAGGACAGGCAAATGTCCATCTTGACAATTCATTTGTTGATCCTTATACTGGTGGTATGTGAAAAATAGACTTATATTCTTCTTATGTTATGTTCAAGAACGCTTGCAAACTTAATAAGAAATGCGAGGAAGATGATAAAGTATTAATTGATTTCTTGATCGAGATGCTTTGGTGCTGTTGCCCGCCCTCCAAATTTTGACCAGATGTCTATATTTTGCAGCTAATGCTTATGTGCCTGGACAACCATCATCTTTAGTGTCAGGTATTGGCCACACTTTAAAACAATTGTTTGATATATAATTTGTTGAAGAATTGTATATGACAGTCTGAGATTATCTTTTTTTTGTCCATACTAGATCTTTTTGAAAAGGTCTTTCACTTGATAATATTTATGTCTATTTTCGTTTTGTCAGTTGAGGTTGTTGATCGATGTATTCTTATTATTTCTAACATGTTTGATATTTCTGAACAATAGGTCAGACTCAGAAATATAATTTCAAGCATATTCCGAAGGTAATTGATATGTTTCCTACTTAGTGTTTATCTGAGTGAATCTCTTATATAAGAAAAATTTGTATGTTTGGTTGCTGTCTTCCTATAAAATTGAATCTATTGGTTACATTTTCTGTAATGAGAGAATTCTATAATTGATAATGTTATTTAGAAAAGGCTGCTTTGTCAGCTTCCATTTCCTAATTCTCAGATGATATTATGTTGGTCCTTTTCCTATTGAAAGAACCTGGCTTGCTTAATATTTCCACAAAAAAAGAACTAATCTTGACAGTTGATTTACTCCACCTCTTACTATAGCCTTGTTGCTTGAGAATGTGCTACATGAAATTGGTTTCTTATTCCTGCCATACATTTTAAAATGTACGAAGGTATACAAGTTGTAGAGTAGTGGAGTTTTCGTTAAGATTTTAAGGAAATGATCATGATCTTGTAAATGCTACGAAGGTATACATGCCTGCTCCATGTTTGTTCATATGCACTGACATGCATCTAGAGAAATGATAAACTGTTAGAACACTTACACCTGCATTGTATATTTGTTTCTTCATTTGGTAAAAAATATTAGGTTATGCATTTATATTCCTGTTATTGACAGTGAACTTTGACTAATTTTATTCTCTTGTAGAGGGGAATGCTGTTTTTTGATACGGCACAATTTGATGGTATTCTTCGGAAAATTGCTGAATTCAATAGCTCTCTGGCATCAGATGAGGTAGTACTTTCACCATTTTCTCATTTTTAACTGAGCGAGGTACATAAAGATTTCTGAAAAATGTAACAGCTTGGAAAGTTTCCTTCAATATCAGAGATAACTAAGAGTCATTTATAAATTTATGTAGTTCGATGAATTGTCAAAATGTCCTCATTAAAGATCATTTCTGTTAGATTGGAATTAAAGAACTATACTGCCTGGAAGCTGAACAATAATAATGTTATTTTTGATTGTATTTAACTTCCTGTGAAAGTGTATACTCCTTTCACATCTATTTTTTATAAGAGAATATCTCACACAGCAAGGCTTGCTGGAAATCACCAATTCTCTAAGTACTTTGAAACCTCTAGATGAGCCAAATCAATGCATATTACATGAGTTTCAAAGATTTAGTCTATTGGTTTGGAGGCTTAAGTGGGTTTGTGGAAAGATTTGATGATTTTAAAAGCACCATTCATCCGATTAGTCAGTGGTATAATGAGAGCAGGCAATTGTTTACCAAGTACCATGTACCCACATATGCAGTCAATCTGGTTGTCTATTTCAGGTTTTTTTGGCTATTGTTGGTATAGAGTGGTAGAGAGATATCAAATCAGACCACGTGTCCATTTCACAAAATATGTTTAACTCTTGACTATTCTTTGTTTCAGGCCTTCTTGGCTTTTATTGGTATTGACTCTTGAGTGGTAGAGGAATAATGAGACCATCTATGAGGCACATCTATTGTGCAGGATAAATAATTGTAAGTTTTTTTGTGGACAACAGTTTTATTACAAACACATTGTGTATAAAATTAGTATACATAATGTTCTTTACATTATGCATATGGTATCCATGTACATACCTCTTTTTAACACTTTAAAGGTTTCCGCCACTTTTTGTGCCCTTACCAGTCTAGTGGGTGTGCTTGTGTGGGTCATTTCATATATTCGTTGGAAAGTTGGTGGAAGAAAATGTGGGCATGTTGAAGCTATGGTGTGTGAGGTTGGTGTAAGAGGAGAGTTCTTGAGGGCCATGTATATAAAGAAAGCTACATTGTGCTGTTTAGTTTGTTGTAGTTCATGACCCACTTGTGTTTAAAATTCAAGAAACTACTCTAGTTCATCACATGCATTGTAGTGGCTTAGAAGATTCTCAAAGGGGAAATTAAGACTCCACGACAATTTATTTTTTCATGGAAGGGTATGATAAGATGGGACCAGCATTGAAGAAGAGGAGGGGAGAAAAGGAAGAAACATGATATCTCAGGCATCCAACATGGAGGTCATTAACCCTTGCAATTTGGTATGAATAGATGAAAACAATATAATAATATGCACTTATAATATCCATGCACTTGTAATATTTATGCACTCACAATATTTATATACTCGTTTTTGGAATAATCTAATATCCATGCACTTCATATCTTTGCAAACGTGCTCTCTGTATATCGTTAATAAAGATAATGCTGCATAATGTTTGTATAGTGTGATGCATGATTTGTATGTTATTGATGTCTCCAATTGTGGTAGAGGGATAAGGGACACGATAGGGGGAATGGTGAAAGATTTCTACACTAGGTATGTCACCTCGTAAAGATGGATAAGGACCATTGGTTAAGGGCCACGAGGCCACCTCATGATGATGGTTAAGGACCATCGGTTAAGGACCACATGAGGCCAAGGAGGATAAGGTCCTAACCTTGGGCCTAGGGTTGAGTCAAGGGCACCCTATTGCAATATTCCCTTCAAATCCTATAGGGGTTAGTGACTGAGGTAGACACGAAAGGGTATCCTCAATCGGAATGGGAGAGAAGAATAGCATGATGGAGGGGAATGGTGTACAGGATCTGCTAGGTATTGTTGTGACCATTTCACACATCGCCCCATCGCAAATGGGGACCCCCTCTTTTGCCTCTTTTTCGCTTGTTTTCGCTTTCGTTTTTGCGGTTTTGTTAGTTAGTTAGTTGTCTGGATTTAGGGCCAAGCCTTAGGGTTTTAAATTTTGCCTTTTCAAGCCAAAATCCAGTCATTTTTGAGAGCTTTTGAGCTTTCTTTTCTAGAATGCAAATTTTGAATGCAATGATTTCGCCAAAATGGTCTAATTTTCAATTGGAATGTTCATGCAGAGCTTAAACTTGTTTAAATGATGACCGTCAATGTGAATTTTTGTCTGATTGAATATTTTGACCAAATTTTGACTTTTTTGAAGTTTGATCCTGGGCATTGGAATTGATTTGTTTTCGCCTCGTGAAGTGTTAAGATGTGAAAAATCTTGTTATTTTGGCCTGTAGGAGCAAAATCGCTCCTGTCCCTCAGTGAAGGACGGGAGCTCATTTTCAAATATCTCATTGTCCTTGCAGAGTCCAGACAAATTTTACGTTTGAAGTGATAGAGAACGACAAGATCTTTCATTTGAATATAAATTGAAGATTTTCATGAGCGCGGAAAGGCCTCCAGAAGGAAAATCGCTCCTGTCCCTCAGTGAAGGACCGGAGCTACAATTCAAATTTCGCCATGTCTATGCAAGATTTTGATGACTCAGCAATTGGAGGACGTCCGAAGGAAGATACTTTGCCAAATGAATATAATTAGAGATGCAGAAACGAAGGAGAATGACCTATATTGACCAAATCACTCCTGTTCCTCTCCAAGGGACCAGGGCGAGGTACCTTGTAGCTCTCGTCCCTCTCCCAGGGACCAGAGCGATTTCCTTCATTATGCAAAATCCAGACAAAGGTCAGGGAAAGTTTACGTTCAAAAACAAGGGAAAACATGAGATGAACGCATTGAATATAAATTGAAGATTTTTTGGGACGCCCATAACAGTGCTAAATGCCTAGTTCGCTCCTGTCCCTCTCCAAGGGACCAGAGCGATTTTTGATATAATTGCTTTTCTTGCAAAGTTACAGATGATGTCGAGGCATGGGCGGATAGAGTGAAGAAGGACGACTCCGTTGAATATAAACTTGGAACCTGGCAAAGTAAGATGAAGGCCACAAAGGAAGGATCGCTCCTGTCCCTCTCCAAGGGACCAGGGCGATACAATGGTGATGATGCGTCCCTCCAGAGTTCAAGGTCGTCCCTCCAAGGTTCAAGGCCGATCCAAGTTAGGACGAAGGGTGGCGAGGACATTTCAAGGCATTTCCATCAAGTGCAACATTGCAAAGGTCATCACATGGAAGGTTTTGCACTATAAAGACCTGGATCGCTCCTGTCCCTCTCCAAGGGACCAGAGCGATATTTCTATTAAAGCATCGATTTCAAAAGACAAGCAAGTTTCAAGCTACCCAGAGGGTCGAAAGGACATCATTTCACGCAATGAAGATGATTGCAAGTCGGTACAAACAAGAACAAGCATGTTATGATGAACTTCGCTCCTGTCCCTCAGGAAGGGACTAGAGCGATATTGATATATTAGATTAATCCGTGCAAAATTTACGTAAGGACAAGACATTGCAATATTTTGGAAGGTCCATGGTATGGTAAAAAGATGATAAACAAGAGTTTTGAACGTGAAATGATCATTATTTTGAGCATGGAGACTATATCGCTCCTGTCCCTATCCAAGGGACCAGGGCGATTTACTTTGGATTCCTTGTTTTGCTTCAAGATCAAGCTAAGTCAAGACGTCTTAAGATAGCATATGGTCCAAGGCATCGTTTGAAGATAATTTGCAAAAGTGTTGAACATCCAAACATTGCCAAATAATGTAAAAGCCTCACATCGCTCCTGTCCTTTGGACAAGGACCAGGGCGATATCATCAAAAGCACGCACGTTCCTTCAAAGATCAAAGCGAAGCAAGGTCAGGTAAGGTGAAGGACGACGTTTGAAGGGCATTACAATGAAGATCGAAGTGCAAAGTTGACAAGGTCAAGGAAAGGACATGGATCGCTCCTGTCCCTCTCCAAGGGACAAGGGCGATGATCCCTTTAATACACTCAAACTTCATGCGAGCAAATGGAATAAGCGCAAAAGACATGAACAAAGGATGCTATTCGCCCACAATAAAAAAAAATCGAAGTTAAAAGATGCAAGATAGACATGAAAACAAGAAGATCGCTCCTGTCCTTTGGACAAGGACCAGAGCGATGTGCACCTAAAGGACACCCATATGCGCACACAAGGTGATCAAATTCAAAGGACCATCAAGGTGATCGATTTTTAACGTGGAGATGAAGGAGTTGGACGTAAGAAATGCAAAAGGTCAAGACAAAATGGTGAATCGCTCCTGTCCCTCTCCAAGGGACCAGAGCGACGAGGTACGTCCCTTTTGTTTTCCAATTTTGGCGCCAAACAAACAAATTTAAATTTCCTTAAATGCTAAATCGATTAAAAAATTGAAAATCCATTTTTATTTAGCATTTAATATGGCGTTATCTTTTATTAATTATTTTTTGCCTTTATTAAAAATCGAAATTCTCATTTAAAAAAACGCAAGGCATTAATAATTAATTATTTAATTAATATAAAAATCGGTTTAAAGCGCCCAATTAGGCAAGTCGGCCTTGTTATTTTATTGCAAATCATTTAAAAAATGGTTTTATTTGTCAAAGTCGGCCTAAGAGGTGAAAGGGTATGAGCGCTATTTATAAGGGGAGTGAAACGTTCATTTTTACATAATCATTTTTACCTTTCTTCATGCGAATCAAGAAGAGGCGAATATAGTGCGAATTGCGTTGAAGGCCAAAGGTGGTGCGAATTTCATTCATCCAAGGGTGGCGCGTAGTTATCAAAAGGTGGTGCGAATTTGAAGACCACACCAAGGGCGAATTTGGAGATCATTTAAGACCACGTCTAAGGCATTACTTGAAGATCACGTTCTCTCCAGAGGTGGCGAAGTATATTTTGAGGGAATCATATTGAAGATTATCTTATACCTCAAATTTTGCCTAGGCAAATTTTGTTTTTGCATTCTAGAGTTAGCTCTCTATCGAGGTATGGCGATTTAATTATTATTGTTTTATTCATTCATCGTCATATTTCAAATTTTGAAATTTTGAATCTCTTAGCTCAATCGTTGTTTTTTTTTAGGAAATGATAACTCTAGGGACTTATCATGAGGTTTCCTAAAATCTATCTCTCTTATCTACGTTATTTATTTCAAAATCTATTTCTTATAATGAAATGTTGTGTAGGTATGGCGACCCCAAAGGCGGGAGCATCCACCAGTCGCTCGGCTCTCATGAAAGAAGATCAGAAGACTGAAGAGGTGGAGACCAAGATCGTGTCCAAGTGGAGCAACATTGGAGATACAAACTTGGGGAACTTTAGCACGAAGAAGTTCCGAGAGGTCCCTTACATCGGCAAGCCATCACCTGTCGCCCGGAGAATAATAGAAAGTGGCATCATTAAGGCGGCCGGTTTTCCTCCAGCCATTCAGTGTCACGAGTTGATGATCGAGTGTGCCCGTCATTACAATCCACAGTCCAGGACAATTGTGTCCAATGAGGGAAACATTTTGGCGTACCTTTCAGAGGAGGCCATAAGTGAAGCCTTCCATCTTCCAGAGCACAGGGACATGATATACAAGAGCATTGAAGGAGCCAGATCAGTGTACGACGATGATCCAGATGCTTGTCTAAGCATAATCAACAAGAATTGGCTACTCAAGAGTCGTCCCCGTCTGAGCAAAGTACCGAACACACCACACCGGATCGATTTCCAAGAGGAGTACAGAGATTTGATCACCATGCTCAACAGAGTTACAGGAGCACCTCATGCCTTCTATTTTGAGAAATGGATGTTTTACTTCATCCAGGTGATTGTTCAAGGGAAGGGTACAATACATTGGGCTAGGATAATTAGCCATTGCTTAGACGTACAGTTGAGAAGACTCAGGGCTACTAAGTCCTTCCACATGAGTTCATATGTCATCTATGCCTTAATCAGGAGCGTTGAGTACGCAGGACTACCTCACAGAGGAGTGATTGGAAGAGGACCCGGTGAGGTCAGAGTTTGTGAATCCTATACCTACTTGCATCATCCACCAGGGAAGAACTACAAGTTAATCAATGATACTTTCACGATGAACATCACAAGGACGTTGCAAGGAGGGATTCACAACAGATTATCTCAAGATGCCCAGGAGTTAATCAAGAGGTACGGTGCTTGGTTCATTCAGTTTCCCAAGTTCACTTACATTAGAGTGTATGGATGTCCTTTACCTCCATACATGTTGCCGAGATACCCGACAGACAGGATTGTGTTACTTGAAGTAACAAGGCAGTTGGCAGCATATGTGAAGGCATTCAGACACAGACATCAGAATGGAGTTCAGGTACCTATTATTTTGGGTAATTCAGTTGAGGTATGTCCCAATGTCTCAGCCATGGATGACGCAGAGAGGGAGTTAGCCTTGTATCCTTTTTCATCTTTTGCTTGGAGGAATAGTTTTGATCCTCATGGACATTTAGAGGAGACAGTCGGTAGAAGATTTAGACATGAGTACCAGATTGAAGATTTTATGATGAATCTCCTAGATGATCTCGAAGTGAAACGAAAGATACATTCTAGATTGCCTCTGGATTTCATCAGGAAATGTAAGATTTACAGAGTAGCCGACCAAGCTCAGGACAACGGCAGGCACATCCAATCTTCATATGATAGAGAAAGCAAAACAATAAGTTTGAATTGGAATGAGCCCGAGGCCGTGGATTTAGATGAACTGATGGCACCAGTCTTGTCTTGTACTCGCAGATGGGTAGATGTTCGGCATCAGAAGTTGAGAGAACAAGGCATAGCCATGTCTTTTACTTTGGAAGAAAAGCCAGCCGAAGGTGGAGCCAGTGTTAGTGAAGGCAATCCTAATCCTAGAAATTCAGGTGAAGGTAACCTTCGATGTGCCAGTGAGGGCAATCTCCATTCGAGAGGTTCAAAGAGAAAGGAGAGATCAGAAAAGAAAGAGCCTTCCAAGAAAAAGCAAGGTGCTAACAAAGATCAAACACCAGGTACTTCTTCCAGGCCAGAAGATAGAACAGTTCGAGTGGAAGAATCCATGGAATCGATGGTACAGAATGATAGACAGGAGGAAGAACAGGCACAGCATGTTTCATCCGATGGATCTCTCCAAGACTATGATTTAGATAATGATAATGAAGTAACATCTCCTCCCAGACAAGAAGAAGTAGTACACAAAGAAATTCAAGTTCAAGAGACAAGATCAAATATCCCAGATTGGTTGAAGGAGAGATTGACTAAGGTGATCGTAATTGAGGACGAGGACAGTGCAATCGATCTAGAGAGCCTTGTTGGACGCTCACATATGACAACAGAGAAGAAGAAGGCTACAAAGATGTCCAAGATGATTCGAGATGAGACTGGATCTAGAAAACTGCAGATAGCTACACCAGCAGCAGACAAATATGAGGGTGAGATCCTAGCAGAGGACTATCATATACAGACTATTGAGTTAGGACCATCCACAGCAGAGCAGACTTTAGATGATGCCACCGACACATTTGAGGCATTGAAGGACAAGTTCAGAGAAGAAGTAGAAAAGAATAGAAAGCTTGAGAAAGAGGTCGGTGCATGGAGAACATATTTTAGTCACATCAATGAACCTTTGGGACGTCAGGATCCAGTTAGATCACCATTGCAGGCATTGCCCCTTCAATCAATCAATGAAGCAGAAAGATTCAGGAATATGGTCCAGCGTACATGTAATTGGATGGATAGATCTCACACGGTGGCCATTGAGTTTATTGCAAGGATGTCGAAGATCACCCATCAGGCTATCCAAGTTCTTGAGATAATCCACAGACTGATGGCAACAGTAGCTGCATTTGCCCACACCAAGGACGTTGTCATTCCTGTCTTGAAAGTTATAAGACATACATCCAGAAGAATTTTAGCACAAGAGAGGATCTTAGAAGGTGATTCTCACAGTTTGTTTCAGTGGTCAACCTTACTCCATATAAAGAGTGTTCTCTTTGAGGACATCAGCGTTAGATGTGGTCAAGTTGAGGAGGTGATCAATCCGATCCAGGACAGAGTCTTTGAGGTACTTCGTACCATTCTTGGCAGGAGGATCGAGGTCGAGACAGATGTGGATTTACAAGAGTTTGAGGATAGAATCACTATCATCTTTCGCAAGGACGCAGATGTTACAGATGAGCAGTATGATCAGATGTATGCCACCATGCTCCTGATTGATAGAACAAAGGAACTTGAACCTACTTGGGACACAGCTCTTCTAGATGCATTTGATCAAGTTATCCACTTAGAAGAGAGTATCAAGAATCTTCCCGAGATTCCAATCACAGATATCGAAGAAATTGTGACAAAATTCATTGCATATGCTAAGAAGGAAAATGGGAAAGGGAATAAGATTCTAGATGAAAGGTTGTTACAGATGACATGACATCTTATTTCTCATTGGTTGATACCTCCTAGATTTTTGTGCCAAATTTAATATTTGGCTATGTATTTAATATTGTTCAGTAAAAAGGAGGTCATTTGTAATAAACCCTAATTAGGGTTTAGGTGTCGTGATCTTGTCCGTTGATTTACTTTCAATCTGGACCTTTCATTGTAATTGGGGATGCTATTTATACCCCCATTTTTCATTTCATTTGTATTAGAATAGTCAATAGAGAAATAGAGAATAGAGTTGAAGTTGTAAGCAATTTTGATTTTGTAGCAAGATTGAGTCTTGAAGAGAGAAGTTCAAGCAATTGTTGTATATGATGACTTGGAAATCAATAAAATATTGAAGTTATGGTGTTTTGTTGCAAGTTCCTTGAGTTATCTTCATGGTTGTTGGATGTACTTGAATCACGCTCAATCAAAGTAGTTTGTTAATTAGAAAGACTAAGTGTGAGATTTGATATTTGGTAGGATTCGCAATCCAAACCACTAGCTTCTTGCTGATTGTAAGAACGCCTTGCGTGGTCGACTGGAAAACACCTTGAGTCCTTAACCTTCAAGCATTTTCGTATCTAGGATATGTACCTTCGTAGTAGTGTCCTTGATCTTTGATGCATTGAACATCATTATTACCTTAGAAGATCGCACTAATTTCAGTTGAGTTGTTGTCTCATGGCAAAATTGAAATTGGTTGAGTCTTGCCAAATCTCATTCATGCTAAGTCGTTCATAGGATTAGACTAGATTAGATTTACTCAAACCCTGTCCTTTTTTCTTTTTTTTTTGAAAGTTCCTTTTAGTTTAGTGAAACCTTCGAACTATTGAATCCGTAAGAAGCCTTGAAGGAAACAGCAAATCACATCATACCACTAAAAAAGCTTGTCCACACGTGGAGACCCCACTAAAAGAACCTTGGAGTCCACCTAACTGATCCTTTTTGCAGATCTTCAGCAGTTAGAGACTATTTTCTCAAGAGAGGATAAGATGCCTAATGGTATTTTATTCTGTGTATGATTGTGTACAAAATACACGTCAACAGGTATGCCACCTCACGAACATGGTTAAGGATCACATGAGGCCAAGAGGGACAAGGTTTCCGCTCTTGGGCCTAGGGTCAAGGATATTTAGGGCACCTCATCATGACCATCTTATCTCCATCCTCATTTTGGTTGAGCCTATGAGATCATTTGGATTTATGTGCTATACGTGTATGGGTATATTATATGTATTATGTCTAGGTTATTATCTAACTTGGTTGCAGGTTCCCAAGACAGAGTTATCTCATTCCATTCTTAGGTAAGGATTATCTCTCTTAGTTATGCTCATTGTTTCATTTGGATTTTTGTGAATTTAGTTCAAATTACAAGGCAGTCCAGGAAAGGTACATTACACTACCCCACTCTAAATTAACTTTCATTAGTTGTATAGGTTTTTGCAGCTCAGCCATCCTCTAGAACATTAGAGCTCCATCCGCTTATATGACATCCTTCAAAATATGAGATTAGAAGGTAAGTTACCGATTTGGGTGTGGGAGCATACTTGAATTGAAATTTGGCACGGTGGTAGGGCAATTTTTTTTTCACTTGGGTTTGGGTAAATTTTATTAATTATAAGAACAGTTATACTCATTGCCAAAAAATAGAATATTTAGATACCTCATATTTGTAATTTGCAAATATGAAAATACTCAAGTCTCTAAATGTCATTAGACAATGAAAATCAAATTACAATCAATGTTTAATATTCATATTCTTTTGCATTAGAAGCATCAAGGTCAACATCAACATTTAGTTCAATTTCATTTGAACTACAATCAATTGGATTGCTATTTAGTTCAATTTCATTTGAACTACAATCAATTACATTAGAACTACACTAACTGGTTGTGTTAAGTGCAGAAGCTGGTTAAATTTCATTTTTCAAGCATTTGACAAAATGCCTAGTCTTTAACAACACAAGGAAAGCTATGTTACCTTGAGTTTCTGGGACAGGGGGATGGGGAAATGGGTTTACGAGATGGATTTCTTTTTGGCCATTTTTTGGGGATGAGGGGACGACTATCTAAAAAATAGGGAAAATTTTAAATATATAGGGAAATTTCAAACATTCATATGATAAAATTGATAAATGATTCATCATATGCATTATACATAGCAATTGAGTTGAATTGAGAGTTCAAATGAGAGTTGAAATTCTTAAATTCATATACATGATGTAATGTAATAGTTTATACATGAGGTGTCCTATTGTGCAATGCGCATCTACCCCCATCTTTGTGACGGGGGCCCCCTTTGCCTGTAGCTTGCCCGCGTAAGGGAGGAGCCATCGGGAGGTTGTTTTGAATGGAGAAGGAATGGGGTCGTTTTTTTCCCTCTTCATCGCCTCTTGTCATAGTCGAAAAAGCCCTCGAAAGCATAGAGAATGAAGTTTGGGAGGGTCGAAATACGAGTGCTGTGATTTGAGTTTGCGCCCTCTTGTTAATGCTCAATAAAAATACCTAATAGAGATAGCAAAGTGAGTTTGGGCTTCTACTATTGCCTTCTGAAGCCTAAGAAAATATCGAACAAATACCCAAAAGTGCCACACAATGATAAAATAAAACGAATAAAGATCAGGCATTCGTTATGAAGGAATTTGTTTTTGTCGTCAGGCTTCAAATGCCAATAAAAAAACCCGAAAGAAATCCTTAAGGCGTCAAACGCAGAAGGTGAAGTTGTGTTTGCATAATCCTCCCATCATCACTGAAAATAATCCCGATAATGCTGAAAGAGCCAAAACAAAATGGAAGTTTGGGCATTATAATGAAGAGGGATTTGGTTATCGCCTCAAAGAAGCCTAATAAGAATCCTGAAACACTGAAAGGTCGAAATCACAAGCGTGCTTCGCAGTAAAAGGTTTGAACTTTTTATGAAATCATCGCCTCCAATGTTCCCCTTTGCTGTCACCTTTGAATGTCAAAGATATCCTCGAAAAAAATGTTGAGGATGGTAGATGTTAAAAAATCAAGTGAAGTAATTGAATTCGAATGTGTTTCGCCCCTGTCCAGCCCGATGACACCCCTTGGAAAATGCTAGGCGATAAAATTTGGGACAAAATAAATAAAGTTCTGCTTTTTTTTAACAAAGAACAATAGGCAAATGTCATTCTTTTAAACTTGTTAGGGCCGATAAATCCCACCCCCTGAAATTGTCAAATGCTAAAATTGAAACAAAGAATAATCAAGCTTAGGTGTTCTTTTTTAAAAGAAAGAATGAAACATTTCTTTTTGCCTTAGTGCCATGAAAAGCACTGACTTTTTTGGTGGGACTTCTTAAAGGAATGAAAAGAAAAGTTCGGGCATAGTTGTTAAGGCAAATTAAAATCCACTGCATCCTTTAAAGCTTTTGAAAATGCCTTACAAAATTAGAATGAACCCCCCGAAACTCCCAACGCAAACAAACATTGTGATCAAAGCAAGGGATATGGTATTATTTTATTTGTTTGGTTCTTGATCTGTTGCATTTTCTTTTCAGGTTCGAGAGAGATGTTAACGTGAAGAGAGAGTCCGGAGCACAAGTTGAAGATGTGATCGTGATCAAGCTCAAGTGTGAAGATGTAGCGCACATGATCAAAATTATGATCACAGAGCATTGCTAATGAAAAAGCATGGGGATAAGAACCACCACCGACAACAAGTTGAAGGCTAGAGCACGAGATTGAAGGCTGGTGATAACACACATAATGGTACCCAAGAGTATGTAGAATCAGAAGTGAACAACTGGAAACAATAGAATATCAGTTTGTGTGTAAAAACAGAATTGCTTTATTGTAGAATGACCACTTGTGAGCCCCAGTAATGTAATTAAAAACAAAGGGGACACAAGTCAGTTATTTCTCAGCTACTTGATTTAGCTTTTTGTGCCTCAAGTCCAACAAAACTTTGTCCTCTAGCAAAATTGATTGAAAACTGTTGCAGGTAGCTGTGGAGGTAGTTGAAACTGGTTGAAAAAAGGTAGTTGGGAAGTTATTAGAATTTTTAGGTATGGGTTAAAGCTGTGAGGGCTTCTAGAAGGCAGATCACAACCATTGGATGAGTTAATCCTGGCCTTTAATTCAAAATGTAAAATCTATAAAAGGCTAGTGCTTTTCTCTTTATAGAAGGTTAGATAGTTAGTTTTTTAGGAGTTAAAGCAGTTAGATAGCTAGTAAATTAGGAGTAGAAGTAGAATAGGACTGTTGGATAGAAATTGTTGTAATGGCAGTTAGAACAAATGAATGGAACATTGAAGCATGGTGTTTTGTTGTTTGTCCTAATTTGTTTGCATGGTTTCTCTTCATTTTATTAGTTAGTGCTCAATGATTTTAATGCTGAAGTGTGGAGGTATCTGATTTGATTTCAGGTTCATACTGTTGAGTGTGTCATTGATGTCAAGTAGTCAGTTGTTTTTCAATATGATCTATGCTACTGGTGTTGTGTGATCTTCTCAGTTCAGTTTGTGGCATGTGGCAGTTGTTTGTGCTTAGTCTGGTCGTATGCCTTGGTTGTTTGGTTCTTGACATGTGGATGACTGTTTGTCTCAGTAGTTGTTGGCTAGGTGGCTGTGCTTCATATCTTGCATAGCAATTTATTTTTGCGATTCTTGTGCAGAAAAGATGTCTTTGTTTTTTGATGATTCTTTAGTGGTTGGTGCAAACCTACCAGATGTTGTCTTGGGCAGTTTTGTTTTTCAGTAAATCACATTATTATTTTAACTCCTCTTCGTGGGCAGAAAGCATGAGCTCCAAGTGGTGATTTTCCTCTGTAATTGATTCTGTGTTTTTTTTTCTTTTTAAAACCGCCTATGTGTAAAATTGTGAAGTATGGAGGGCGAAATTCGATTGGAAAACAAAAAAATGACGACTCCAGATTGTGTTCGTTATATATATGCAGTTCATCCTTTGTAACTGCATTTTTCTGGAGATGTACGTGCAGACCTACTATGACATAATGGAGCCGTTTTTGAGAATTCTGTGCATACATTCATGTGACAAGTGTTCCTTTGTGCGCATGATTCTCTTTGCCAAATCTTTGTTGGTTTCTTTTTCTGGGTGTCGCCTTGCAATTTTAAGATGGTTTTTCTGATTTTGGTCAGAGAGTTTTGGATGGCATGTTGAATGTTAAACCGACATGAGAAGTGCAAAAATATTGTCTTTTTCATTGTTTTGGAGAGCTGTGGGAACGATGTGGTGGCTGTGTGTGTGTGTTATGCAACTTTTGAGAGACGTGTTATGCAAAAGATGTGTTATTGACTGTTAATAACAACTCTGTTTTTTTCAAAAAAGGGGTGCTAGAGGAGAGACTGAAGTTTAAGAGCGTGGAATATGTGTAGTTTGCTACATCTTTGGTGTGTCATATCTGTATAGTGCAGCCGTGCGATTTAGAGAAATCTCAGTTTTGCGAAGTGTGAGTGGAGTAATGTAAAGGACTATGCATAAAGCAGTGATTTTCAGATGGCGTCCATTTTTCAAGAAGAGAAATATCAGAAGATTAATGAAGTCAAGTTGTTCAATTTCTGAGCAATATATTTCTCTGTCTTGTAGCTTCTATAGTTAATCTTATCTGAGACTTCCTTTCAGGATGAACAGAGCTGAGTCACAATACTGTTTTAGTGTTACATTACTCTGGTTGTAAAGAGCTTACTCATCTCTGAGTAAAACATTGAGCTTGCTGTATTTTCAAAGTCTCTAATTTTCTCTTTGTGAAATTGAGTAGGTGCTCAATGAGGTTGCAGCCTCGGATGTTTTGAGTAGGTGCTCACTTGAGAGTTGGTGCTCTCTGTTGTAACTAGGTTGTAGCCTATTTGGATTAGTAAATACCATGGTTTTCTACCCTATTGGGTTTTTCTCTCTTGTCACATGCTCTTGATCTTTGGTTTCAAGTCACTAATTTTGCTAAGACACTGATTCACCCCCCCTCTCAATGTTTTTTGTTTTCTTTTCACATACCATTAGGGGCTTGCTAATTGTGGGTCTTCATGTATGGTTAGTCTGAACCTAATACTGTTCATAGTTCAACTGTAGGTGTTTGTCTCAAGTTGCACTAGAATTGGATGCCTGAATGAATATCCATAATCTGAAAATCTTTTATTTCCTAGGAGCTTGTACTATTCCTGTGGAGTTGAGTATATCTTTGGCTAAGTAGGAATTAGTTTATTTGAAATTTGTGTACCCGCAACATCAACCGTTGCTATCAATGTCCTTAGGATTCCTAAACCCTATCCTTTGGCTTTTATTTTCCCCAGTTTGAGAATCAAGGCATCGTCAGATGGAGGCTAGCTTGCTACATCCGTAAGTCTCCTTGTGTATACTAGCAAAACACATCAAACTGCTAAGTTGTCCTAAGCCGTCAAGACCTGACAATTGGAACCTTGAGGTTGACCCCTTTGATCATTTAGAACAACATTAGAGATTTCCTTATTCAAGAGAGGATAGGATACATAGCATTCTATTCTGTGTTGATCGAAAGAGAAGTGTACTTTTCCCATGTCAACATGTCCCCTGCCATCCCCTTGTTCCCGTGCAACACTAAAGGAAAGTGATTTCACAAAACATAAACAAAAGCTGCTACATAAGCATACTATAAATCAATTGAAATCAATCTCATTAATGCTGATATAAAGTATAGCTCACAAATGCAATTGAAATGATATTTAATTGCTTGCTTGCTAGCATATTCTGATATAAAATGCTGTCACAAAGTTATGAAGAGTGAAACTAAGGTTTTAATGTATAAAACTATGCTTGGGTATGGCCCTCAATACTTCCTGGGTGCTTGGGTTGTGGGCCCTCACAGAAGGACCCATAGCGAACCTAGTCACTTGGGAAGAACCCAAGTCGTACTTGATCCTAAAACATACTTGTACTAGGTCCTAGGCTTTACTAATAGTATCGGGTATCTTAGATTAGAAGCTTGTATCCTTCCTTTTCCTTGAACAATCAATAGGTCTAAGACTTCAAGAGTTAGCTAAACATGTGATCAGTGATAGTAATAGGTTGATGTTTGATATTGGTGTTCTCATCCATAATGATGGGTCAAGCATCCCTTATCTAGGTTTGGCTCATTTATTCCATCACCACACTTACCTTAGAATATTCTCTTTTGAGGAGTGTGGTAGCTTGTGTTCTCTAGGGGGCAAATGAGGAACCAACAACTATTAGCAATGGAAGACTTGGCCACCTCTCATAATTGTGCATCTACTAACAACCTTGCAACAATAGTAGCTATTTTTTTCCCTTGGTAGACACAAAACCCTCTCCCTTTTGACTTCCAAAATTTTTGCTTTCAATTGGCAATGACACACTAGGCATCATAGTCTCTATTGAAATTTGTGCTCTTTGTGCAATCTAGTAACCTCAACTTACCTAAACTTTTTTAGCTTGGGTTATTTTCTTATAGGCTCTTATCCCTAGTCTACTTACCAACAAAAGATACGAAAAAAACTCGTGTAATAGTCCCTATAGTCTTTTTTGCACAAAGGAGATAGCCATACTCTCTAGTTCTATTTGCCTTTATTTTTTTTCTCATCTTCCTTGTGCATTTTGCAAATTGTAAGAGAGGTTTTCAGGATTAAATGGCCGTTTTGCATATTGTTGGAGTTCAAAAGGGCATTCAGATGGGTTAGTTGATCTCATAGCCCCTGGAACATTCCTACTCTAAAAACAACATCCAGTGGCAGCTAGACTTCTATGATCTCTACTTTGTTAATTTTCAAGTTTAGTCTCTTCACTCTCACTACCCTCAATGCTGTTAATTTTTTTTTTTTGAAAATCTAAAATACGGATGCAAGTGCAAACATAGAACCAAAAATAAATAAAAAAGCCTTCCTAAATGAAATAATAGATAATAAACTTACCTCAAATGATGTGGATTTGATGCTCTATTACCTTCTTTCCACTATTGTTCTCTTCTCATTTTTACTCTTTCTCTTTCACTTCTTCATAACTGGGGAAATGTGAAATGAGTTTTTTAAAAAAAAATGTTTTTTGGTTGTTTTTAATTTAGGTTTTAATTTAATGAGAAGTGGGAGTCTTTGTGGGTCCACCATCTTTTTTAATGAAAAAAGAAGGCAAAAAAAGTGCTTGGGCCATTGGGAATGACAAGTTGTCCCCTTTAATTTTTTTATTGGGTCGCTTTCTATTTTTTGGTAAAAGGGGGATGGACTGGGGACATTTGATACTAGTCTCCGCATCCGTAAAGCCTCCTGTTGTGAGGTATTCACACATCGCCCCATTGTAAATAGGGACCCCCACTTTTTTGCTTTCTAGGGTTAGTCCTTGTTGCTTTCTAGGTTGTTGTAGAGTCTTTGCTATTAGTCTTTGCATTGAAGGGCTAAAGTTTCTTAAGTAGCCAGAAGGTTCGTCAAGTTAGGTGAAAGGACTAAGTCAAGAGTCTTTCTTGAGGACATGAGACCCTTGTACCTTCCAAAGGTCATTGAGCGAATTTCCCATCTAATTCATGTCCTTGCCAAGGTCTTAGGGCGAGAATTTTACTAAGGTGGTATACCTCATCAAGGTCCTAGAGCGAAACATCTAAGTCTTGTCTTTGCTCAAGCCTTGGAGTGAGCTTTTGATTTGGGTCCCATCCTTCTAGAGGTCACAGAGCAAATTTCCTATATAGGTATTCTTGAGAAGCCAAATTAATGATGTTTTTATATGAAGAGGTTGAGGATTTGAATTGATGTAAAAGGAAGGGGTGAATTTCATGTCCTTAGGATGATTTGCCAAAATTTGGTCATAAAGGTCCTGTCCTTAGCAAGGTCCTTGAGCGAATTTTATCTTTGGGTCTTGTTCCTAGCAAGGTTATGGAGCGAAATTTTCATAAAGGGCATGGAACGAGCCTCTTCATTTGATCATGAATCTTGCATTAGCTTGGAACAAACACATCTTTCAAGCCTTGTTCCTATAGAAGTCTTGGAGCAATCTGTTTTAGATCTCGTCCTCATCAAGGTCATGGAGCGAATTTTGTTTTGAAGCCTGCCTTACCTTGGTCTAAAGAGTGAACTGCACTTTAAAATTTGTCCTTGAACTGGTCCTAGATTGAATTATGTCTTGAAGGCTGTGCTCACAAAGGAGATAGAGTGATTTGAGCTTGTCTTTGGGAAGGTCGGTGAGCAAAATATTTGTTTTAGGTCCTGTCCTTAGGAAGGACACAAAGCGAAATGTGTGATATGTCTTGTCCTTACTACGGTCTTGGAGCGAACTATGCATTATAGGACCTATCTTTAGGCCGGCCATTGAGAGAACCTGGAAAGAGTTTAGAACGAATCCATATCTTGAACTTATCCTTAAGCCAATCACTAAGTGGATTTGATTAAAGGGCCTGTCCTTAGGCCAGTCATAGAGCGAGCTTGATCATTTTTGAGCTTGTCCTTAGAGAGGACATAGAATGAAATCATTCGATCACCCGAAAGACATGCACCTTGCATAAGACACAAAGGGCGAATTTCATCTTTGAAGTCTTGTCCTCTCAAAGGTCAGTGAGCGAATTTTATTTTAGGGCTTGTCCTCATCAAGGATAGAGAGCGAATTTCACATCTTAACCTTGTCCTTACCAAGGACAGTGGGCGAGCTGCACTTTGAAGTCTTGTACTTAGGAGGGTTGGTGAGCGAAGTTTGCTATAGGTCTTGTCCTTACCTTGGACATAGAGTGAAGTTCATCTTTAGGGCCTGTCCTTGTTAAGGACGTAAAGCGAATCACTTATCTTGGCCTTGTCTGCCAAAATAACATGCAATAAGTTGAATAAGAACATGCTTTATAAAGGTCTGCCAGCAAATTTCAATATAGGTCCTGTCCCTAGCAAGGATAGAGAGCGAAAAATCTTATTTAGGCCTTGTTCTCTCAAAGGTCAAAGAGCGAGATCTATGTTTTAGGTCCTGTCTCAAGCAAGGACATAGAGCGAAGTGCACTTCATGAGTTGACACAATGGAGCGAAGTTCATATGATGTTTTCAAAATTAACTAATACATGACCTTAGCGCCTAAAACAAATTCAAAGTCAATCTAGAGGTAAGTAGGCCAAGGTAAGTTCTTGATTTAATTTAATTCATGACAAAGTCGGCCTTAGGGTAAAAGACATCCATTCACCTTAGGCGCCTATGAAGGTAAGTGTGAAATCCTCATTTCAACATCACTTCAAATTAAAACATCCTTGATTAGCAGAATCAAGAGCAGAACAACGAATTCACTGATTATTGTCAGTCCTTTGATCAGATTTAGTGAAAAAACACATGAAATCAGAATGAGAGATCAGGTCAAAATAGAAGTATGAAAAGGTTATAAATCATTTTGATGCTTATTTGTTTATTTTGCAGAAAATGAAGAAAGAAATGGAGAGAATCACGTTGGAGGAAGATCAAAATAAGTGTCCTAAAGAGAAAATGTCAACATCAAGATCAAGTTGCAAGGAAGATATCTACACCAGCATGTAAAGGGAACGCTTCATTTACAAGCACAAAATACCTAAGAGGAATCTCGATTCTCTCCACACCCTAGAGGTATAGAGAGATCAAAGGAGTCATAAGGAGAAGTCATAAAATCACTCAAGGCAAGGAAGCAAGGATAGAAGAAAGACTTAGCTACATCAATACTCCCATCACCACTACTTTGAGTGAACTAGAGAATGTTGAAGAGATCAATCAAATCAAGCCTACAAAGGTACAAATTGAAGTGGCATCCCAGATGGCATCCCAGTCATCTCCACCAATCAAAGAAGTTCCACGTCAGCAAGTCTTGATTTAATGTACCTGACTCACCAATGATGGCACAAACTTCGAGGCACCTACCCTCGATATCTATTGGTCCACACTCATGAAATGTAATTTTCTCATTGGCTAAGGAGAGTTTGTTGTAACAAACCCTAATTAGGGTTTTCATTGTAAAATCATGGCCATTGTTGATCTCAAATTGATCTGAGCCGTTGAATTGTATTGAGAGCACTATAAAAGGCTCATGCTCTTCATTTGTAAAGGTTAATAGTCAGCAAATAGCTAATAGTGAGTTAATAGTCAATAGATAGTCTCAAGAGAATAGAATAGAAGTTAGAGTAGAGTAGGAGGATAAGGCAGAAATTGTTGCCTAAGCTGTAAATGAACTCCATTTTCATTGAAGTTATGGTGAAGTGTGTTGTTTCTTTATAACGTGCATGGTTTCTTGTTGGATCTTCATGTTAGATGATAAATAATTAGATTGAATGGGAAAATTTGTTGATTGCATTTGTGTGGAATCCGCTCGGTCCATACCACTAGCCTCTTATTGATTGTAAGTGCTCCTTGTGTGGTCAACTGGAAAGATATGAGCTTAATTTCGAGTTGTTCTACACTCATTGTTTATGCATTAACTTGAATGGTGATCAATGTTTGATGGTATTGATTCGAACATCTTTGAAACGTCCTTAGAAGATTGCACTGAGCTTGTGTGAAATTGTTCAAGTTGATGGCGGGACCTTGCTCGGTAGGGTTCCATATAGTCATTCATCTATGCTCTTACATTCTAGGTCTTAGAATAGGCTTTCTCAACCCTTACCTTTTTGCCATTTTTTCAAAATCAAGCTAGGTTGGGACAAAGAGCATTACCATATAGCAATATCAGATGATCGAGTTCCAACAAATCAAGCATTCAGGCATTCGAATGTAAGTCCCCTTGTGATTCCAGCATAATCACATCAAACCACAGAGCTTATCCACACGTAGAGATCCTACATTTAGAACCTTGGAGTCTTTTTTGGGTGATCCTAAAGCAAATCTTCAGCATCCCAAAGATTTTGTTCAAGAGAGGGTAAGATACTTAGGTATTTTATTCTGAGTTTGCATGTGCGTAAAAAACACATCAACACCTCCCTTATGGGGGACAAGGTCATTTTTCTTAGGGGACATGTTTTTGGGGATCATAGCTTGAAAAATATAGTCCACTAGGTTATTATTATTATTTTTTGCTCTATCTTGTATTGATGATGAATCAAAGTTCATAGAAGTTATCTCTTTTAAGGAGAATGTCTTCTAGAAACGCCTAGTTAGGTTTTGGATGCCTGATTTTTGAGTTTTTGGAGTACCTTGAGATTGTTTCGCAATTGTTTGGCATGCATGATACTAATCCTATAAGTATCCCTTTAGTGGTAGGCACTGTGTTGAGTTTGGAACAATGTCTTATGTTTGTAGAGGCTTTGGAAGACATGTGTAATGTTCCTTATGCAAGTGTAGTAGGAAGCTTTACAGATGCAATTGCTTGACAAAGCTAGACATTGCCCAAGTAGTAGTTTTAAGTAGGTTCATGTCAAAGCTTGGTAGAGAACATTGGACTTAAGTCTAAAAGAGTTTATAGGTGTTTGAAATGAACTTGGGATTGCTGTTTGTGTTATCATAGTTTTAATGGTGTTGGCAATTTGTTGAACATATAGATGTTTGTTGATTTTGATTGTGTTGGAGAACTAGATAAGTAGAGATCAGTAAGCGAATGTCTTTAGCATATTTGGTGAAGTAGTAAGTTGTATGAGTAAGAATTAGTGGGCAATTGCATTGTCCACAACTAAAGCAGAGCACATGAAAACACATGCTTGCAAGGACAATGTGTAGTTATAGAGATTTTGCAACAATATTGGTTTTTAAGAGTTATTTAGTGTTGGATTATGGTAGTCAAAGTACATTTGTTTGCCTGGGAATCATGTTTACTATGCTAGAACTAAACATGTAGATGTTTAATATCATTTTGTTAGGGGGATGGTTGATATAAGGAAGATTTAGATGAAGAGAATTCACCTTTAGGTAAATATTGTTGATTCTTTGACAAAGTCTGTAAGAATTGCTAAGTTTTTATTGTGTAGGGATGTAATTGTTTTATCCCTTGCTAATGCATGAAGTTATCTTCCTAGGTTGTATACGATAGCCTCTCTTGTGGGAAATGTCAAGTGGGAAAATGTTGGAATTGTGGTGTGCTATTCACTTGCATAGAGTTTGTAGTGAGATTCTTGGTTAGAGAAGACGTGTGAACTTATTTTAGTTCATGTTCAAGTGTTTGATTGTAAATTGGGCAACAACTACAAAATTAGTCATGGTGAGTTGGTAAACAAATTTATTCAAAATCAACCTTTTTAACTTTTAAGGGATTTTTTTGAAATATCCCACCGTCTTATTCTTTTCAATTCAGGTTTTGGAATATTTTTTGTCTCTTTTCTTTTTTCTGCTTTTTTCTGAGTTTTCCGATATTTTGGGTTTAATGTATAAAAACTGAAATATAAATGCTTGGAAATAAAGCTACGAAATTAATAACAATTACATACCCTTATCAACTACAAATAATATTATTGACTATGAAAATACCAATCAGATGCACAAATTCCAACGCCTCCTTGAATGAAGATATTTGCTTACTATTGGAGTCCACAACAGATCTGAAAACTCTTCTCAAAAAGCCCAGAGAACCTTGGACAAGTACGGCCAGCCCTTGACAAAGTATGGCCTGATTTGGAAGATGAAGCGGCTGGAATTATGAGCCTTTAAACTGTCTAAAATCTGCAAATGATCGATCTTCAATCTGCCCTTGAATTAATCCTCTGAATGCCCTTTTGCAACTCTGTGAATCAAAATCCAATGTACAAGTATAATTTCTGGATGAGATTATCCATTGAATACCTTGGAAGATATCTCACACCTGCAGGTATTGTCCCCTTTGAGAGTTTTCATTCCCAAAATGCTTGAAGCTTCATCAAAACCCTTGCTCTTCAATATGCATTAATTTTCTCCAAAATGAATAAGCGAATGAATGCCAAAAAAGACTTCAATTAACCTTTTATAAGCCTCCAATTAAATGCATTTTATAAATTACATTTAATTTCACTTAAATGACATTTAATAAAGTTGGCGTCCCAATAAGGCTTAATAATTGACTTTATATTATATCCCTTTATAATATATAGTCATTAATTTGATTAAGATTATTAAAGTGGAAAGTTTAATAATTTAATATTAATCATTTACTGCAATAAATGCCAATATTGAGACATGTTGAAACACACACAACCAATGAGAATGGGGGGGTGAATCAGTGGTACCAATTTTAACAATTGCTGATTATGATTCTTTAACAACCTTAAGTAGAAGAGTGAGAACAACACAAACCATAAAATAAGAGAGCACACAAGATCATAGCATGAGTATATATCGAAAATCCTAGAGGGGAAAAACCATAGTGAAAAATGCTGCTAGGATCTACTATCCTAATCCAGCCTCACAAAATGATTATCACACGTACAAGGACCTCACTGGTCTCACATTTAAGGGCATCAACCCTAAGGAGCACCAACCTGGAGCAACCTTGGGCACCCACCCAATTGTGATTTCAATAGAGCAACAACCCCAATCACCTAAAAAGTTAATCACAATATCACAGATAAGATTCCACAACTCACACTTGCTAATAACTGTTAGTTTTAAGATCAGACTGAAAACAGTAAGCTAAAAATAAGAAAGGAAACACACATAATGCATTAGTACCCTAGGAAAACCTCCCTCTTGGAGGTGAAAAGCCCAGCAACAAAGTCTAAGTTTGTATTAACTCAGACATCAGTATAAGTCTTACAACTTCACTTCACACATGAAGTGGTATAATCAGTAGATAACCCGAATTAGGGCACACAGCAGAATGAACAACACTTATCTGAGAAATTCACAATCTGATGCAGGATATTCGCTAGGTCTGAAGGTGACACACAACCCTTAGAACAAGTTTGCAGCCCTGTGTGTGGATTTGCCAGCCCTAGCAACAGTTCGCTGATCTCAGAGATGTATTCGCCAGCCCTAGCAGAAGTTTGCTGATCTCAGAGATGTATTTGCCAGCCCTAGATGAAACCTTGAATGAGTTCGCTGATTAGAAGAACAAATTCGCTGTGGATGAGAAGAAGTAATTCGGTGATCATGAGAGGGTGATTTTCTGATTGTGTATTTGATGCTTGTAAATGACTTTGTATATATATGAGACAAACTAACCTAGAAGCCTTAGGTCGGCCTTGCTAATTGAATTCATAATAATCTTAAGGTTGGCGCCCAATATAGGGTCAGACCAATAATCATTTACAAGTTACATTTATATAGGGCCTGTCCTATCCACAAGTTACATTATATAGAGGTCTTGCCCAATATTCATTGCAAGATATAATTACAAGTTACATGTATTTGATCCCACCCCTAAGTTACATCATTTGCCTTCACGTTACACGTGTTTGGGCCCAGCCCTAAGTGGTTTGGATTGCATGAGAGACAATACATAGGAATTTTAAATGTCATTGACAACATTAAAATTCAATAGTCAGGTATCCGAGCTAGCTACAATTTTCAACAATCCCTCTTAGCTAGGGAGGATAGCTGCCACTTGTCATCATCCATTCATCCATTCATGACCTTCATCTTGCATTGCCCGCAATGATGAATGTATATACCCCATAGAGTATACCTGCAATAAAACACATAAATATCATGAACTCATTTCATGATGTCCATCTTGCATTGCTTGCAGAAGATGGATCCACCTTGCATTGCCCGCAGAGGGTGGAAGAGGTCTTACACCTTAGCTTTCTACCAGAGAAGGATACAATGTCACCTTGCATTGCCCGCAGAGGGTGGAAGATGCAAACTAAATTGCATCACTAAGATTGAGACTCCTTCTCAATCAGTGCTGTGTTCTCCACAATTCCAAGCTTCTCTCTGAAGTACTCAAAGTTCACTTGAGTTAGAGGCTTGGTGAGAACATCTGAAACCTATCCATCAGTGCTAATATATTTCAGCTGGATGGCACCTCTTTGTGCCATATCACAAACATAGCGATAATGAGTTTCTACGTGTTTTGACCTGTCATGAAACACGGGATTATTAGACTTTTTAATACAACTCTGATTATCACAATAAATAACAGTGGATTCCCAAGGTTGTCCAAACAACGCAACAAGAAGTTTGCAAAACCAAACTGCTTCTCTAGTTGCCACACTTGAAGCAATGTATTCAGCTTCTATAGTACTCAATGCAACTGAGGACTATTTCCTACTGGCCCAAGAGATCATAGCGGAACCCAAGCTGAAACAAATTCTTGAAGTGCTTTTCCTGTCAATAACACTTCCTGCCCAATCAGAATCAGAGTAGCCTTCCAAATTGATCACTGTGTTGATTGGATACTTCAACTCATAGCCAATTGTTCCACGCAAGTATCTCAGGATGTGCTTGGCTACCACCAAGTGAACATGCTTTGGCTAGTTCATGAATTGGCTAGGTGCACTCACTGCATAGCAAATATTTGGTCTAGTGTTAACTAGATACATCAAGGATCCAATCAACTGCCTGTACTCTGAAGGATCTACAAAATCAGAATTAGCTGTAGAAATACTCAACTTCTTTAAGCTAGTTTCCATAGGAGTAGACATAGATTTACAATCCATCATATCAATGGCATATTTTCTTGACTAAGGATAAGATCTTTGCCATACTTCTAGTCCTAGACGGTAATGCATTAGGCCTAGATCCTTCATTCCAAATTCAGTGGCTAATTCTTTCTTACATCTAATGATGAGACTATCTCTAACAGTTAGAAATAAATCATTCACATATATATAAGAAACAAAATTAGCAGTTCACTATTGAATACTTTTAAAGTGAAGAGTAGAATCAACATCATTCTTCCAAGATCCTAAACTAATCAAATACTTGTCAATCTTCTCATACCAAGCTCAAGAAGCTTGCTTGAGGCCGTAAAGAGCTTTTCTTTAATCTGCAAACATGAGATTCTCTATCTTGATTCTCATAACCTTCTAGTTATTCAATATAGACAACATTAAGAAAACAGTCTTTATATCTAACTTCCAGCCTGCAACTTTAGCTATAATGGTTCTAATATTAGTATATCTAGCAGCAAGAGCAAATGTTTCCTTCTAACTATGAGCTACACATCTAGCTTCATATTTCCAAAAACTTCCATATGGAACTCCCTTTTGATTCTTAATATAAAATTGTGGTAATCAAGTCTCATGAAGATTGCATAATATAAGAATCAATCAAGGAAGGCAGCCATAAATCAAAGATGAGAAATACCAATCTTTTCCTTACTTCACTTTTACGAAATGGACCCATGGCACAATCATTATGATCAAGGCATACCTTCAAGTGAAGAAACCAAGCTCCCTCTTAAGCTTGAAGGCATGGTAATTCAAGAATCTCTTGAAGAGAAGCATCAACATGATTAAATATCCCAATAGAATGAATTAACATGTAAAGTAACTTATCTCTTTATTGACTAGACTTCCACGATTGACAACATATGCCAAGATTGCTCAAAAGGAAATTGCCAGTCTATGATCAACTTCAACCATAGCGTAAAGCTACGCAACATTCTAAAATTGTTTTCCATAGTTGAATAACAAAGAGTTAGCTATATCAGAAAACTAAGGCAAGTGTATGACTTCAGAAAACATTTTACAAAATCCATAAGCAAGGTATATAAGCCAAATTGTCTTTCCAGCCAATGTGTAAAATCGGATATGAGTATCAACCACTCAAAAGGATACACATTGTAGTTGAGCACAAGTGTATGATTAAAAGGCAACTTCAATAAGTTAGATACCTCATTCATCTTAGGTTTCATCATCAAGAGAATACTTACTTCAAAGAATGTAATAGGCAGTATGCTCAAATTGAAGAGATAATATCACAATGAATATTATGCGAGGATGGTGAAAGCCGTGACAAAAAATGCATTAGAGCTAAAGGCAATCCTCTACACAAGATGAGCAGAGCAAGGTTATAATAAAAGTATAACAAAGATCATGAGAGCTTTACGAAGAGCTGATGAGAACCAAGAGTTGCACAGTCACAACCCTACATGACAACCTTATCCAAACATAAAACACTCATAGAACAAAAGATACAGTCCATAAAAGATTTGATGCAAATCAAGAGACGCACCATAAGAGTATATAATTCCAGAACAACAAGACTATTGAGCATTTCAAGACTTAGATAGAATACGGTGCATCAAAACTATGCAGCAAGTATCATAAAGGATCATATCATAATATGAAGATAGTAAGGTCATCATTGGGCATAGATACTAAATAGGACGACTTAAGACATCTTACCTTTACATGCCTACCACACCAATGACTAAGGCTCCATGTTTCTGAATCTCCTATAAATTTATATCTGAATACACTTGCTGAAGTCTTAAGTGCCAAGGATGTATTTAGATCAATGCATCAATTCGGATCATTACAAACCACATCAAATAGGTTGAGAGATAAACATACTCAAAATAGATAGTTGGGCATAACTAACTTCAATAATTCAAACTGGATTAGAACAAATTCTTAACACAAAAACAAAGCTCGAACTAGGGTGATTGTTACAAACCCTAGGAAGATAGTTATGCAACCCTTAAAGGAATACTAAGATCTGAAAACAAGTGCATAAACCGACATATGAAAGCACCCTCAGATGTAGTAGTTAACAAGCAAGAGAACTTTGTGCACTAGATAAGACACCAATAACAATAAGGCAATCATATGCAAATCTCCAAACCAAGTGGACCCTACAATTGAGAATAGAGGAATGAGAGCACTTGAAATCTTATTCTTGCTATCATCCCATCGGTGCCCTCAATTTGCTAGCAGGTATATTGTCCAGATTTGTTGCTGATTTTTGCTAGCCCTAGTCTTGCAAAAGAAGTAATACAAGATCTACCTTCAAGCTGTTAGGCTTTATAGAAGGAACCTGCTCTGATACCATGTTAGTTTTAAGATCAGACTGAAAACAGTAAGCAGAAAATAACAAAGGAAACACACATAATGCAACAGTACCCTGGGAAAACCTCCCTCTTAGAGGTGAAAAACCTAGCAACAAAGTCTAAATTTGTATTAACTCAGATATCAGTATAAGTCTTACAACTTCACTTCACACATGAAGTGGTATAATCATCAGATAACCCGAATTAGGGCACACGGCAGAATGAACGACACTTGTCTGAGAAATTCACAATCTGATGTAGAATATTCGCTAGGTCTGAAGGTGACACACAACCCTTAGAACAAGTTTGCAGCCTTGTGTGTGGATTTGCCAGCCCTAGTAGCAGTTCGCTTATCTCAGAGATGTATTCGTCAGCCCTAGATGAAACCTTGAATGAGTTCGCTGATTAGAAGAACAAATTCGCTGTGGATGAGCAGAAGTAATTCGGTGATCATGAGAGGATGATTTTCTGATTGTGTATTTGATGCTTGTAAATGACTTTGTATATATATGAGACAAACTAACCTAGAAGCCTTATGTCGGCCTTGCTAATTGAATTCATAATAATCTTAAGGTTGGCGCCCAATATAGGGTACAACCAATAATCATTTACAAGTTACATTTATATAGGGCCTGTCCTATCCACAAGTTACATTATATATAGGTCTTGCCCAATATTCATAGCAAGATATAATTACAAGTTACATGTATTTGATCCCACCCCTAAGTTACATCATTTGCCTTCACGTTACATGTGTTTGGGCCCAACCCTAAGTGGTTCAGATTGCATGAGAGATAATACATAGGAATTTTAATTGTCATTGACAACATTAAAATTCAATAGTCAGGTATCTGAGCTAGCTACAATTTTCAGCAATAACCTTGTCTTAATTCTCTGCAACTTAATCATATAATGCTATCTTCACTCAATTACCAAACCCCACTATCACAAAATATATTGAAGTACTTTCATACAACATTCTACTTTTAAACACATTATAACATCTATCTGTACATTTTATTTTTCATATTACCGTTCGTGTATTCACCAATGCATGAACAATATCATCTAACCAAGGATTCAATGCTCATCAATAACCTCTATGTTCACTCATCTGCATGTTCAATATCTGCTCATTCAAAGACAGAGCCTAATTTTGTCTTCTGTACACAAAATTCCTTTTTTGTCGACGGTTACAACATTCTCTGTGAAACTCTATCTGTAACTAACCCAGAACAATTCATATGGTTAGCCGTTTTTACCAGATTAAACCTGGATTGTCGATAGTACCATATAGCGCCACAGATTGAATGGATGAGATCAAAGTCTAATTGCCACATCATGGTTAGTCGATCCCACATTGACTAATGAAGTGAACATAGCATGATGAAGAGACATAGCAACATTGTTGGGAGTTGTTTCAGGTCTCATCGATCCTTCGATGAGTAGTTTACACATAGTGAGGCAAAGACTATCGATGAGACATCCTTGTGACAATGAGAATCTGTTTGGGACTCATTAAACCTAAGTGTCACATGTGAACACTGATAATTAAAGACCGTCGATGAGACAATCTTACATCAATGAGAGTTTGAATGAGTCTCATCAATTCACTGATGAGATTAACAAACCGCACATAAAGCCCTTCAGATTGAATGGCTATCGTTCACTCTGAGGCTTTAAAATCTTGACAAGTCACTTCGCCTCAGGGCCATGCTGATCGGGATGTATTTCAGTTGAAAACTCAATGTGGGCTCAACACTTTACGTGTCCCATCATGTCTACATTATTTGCCATGTCGGCCACATCTTCTTCATGTAGGGTACACTAGCATGAATAGGAAGGAATGAAGTCCATCGAAGGGACTTGCTGATATCGATGAAAAACGTTTTTCTGTTCCACTGATCCTTAGATATCAAACCAAGAGCAAAGGGCAGTAAAGCCCCATCAAAGAGACAATCACATGTCGATGAAAGTCTTAGCAAGTCACACCGTTGAAAGACAAAGAAGAACACACGGGCACAAGTTAATGTAGGACCCCCTTTTGATACGACTATCATCGTGCACACAGAGGCCTTCTAACAATATGGGATTAAGCTGCTACGAAGTGACGCAAGCCATTAGATGATCATTAATTAACATAATGAATGTGCTTAGCAAATTAAATCTTGGCGGGCTAAAAATAGGAACAACACTACAGTAGACAGTTTCTAGATGGTTGGGGCCGGTACCAAAGACGTTGTAAGGACCCTCCAAACAGCCAACATTAATGAGATCACCGGCTAGAGCAAGTCACCAAATAAAAAGATCATTGAAGATGTGCAAGAGCACTTAGACTTAGGCAAATTTGTGCACAACTTTGGTTTAGGATTTAAGCACAATTAGAACTTCATTTTGCAAATCCTAGCCCCATAGTTCTGGCTAAGGACAGAGATAGAGCAGGTAAACACAAGTAGAGTGACAACTAGATAGGTTGACAATTATGCCAATCCATAGAGCCATATGCTAGCAAGACATTTATTTAATTCTGGCAACTACCCATTAATAGCCAGGGTACCCTCCAATTGTCCAAATGACTTACTATAAATAGTAACAATGAGACCAAAATGCTCAAGAGACTTACTAAAATTGGTAAGAATGTTCAAATGGAGCTTGAAAGACCTCTAGAAGGCGAACTAGCAAAAAACTGAATCTCGAAGATGGAGAGTACTGAAATAAACAACCCTAGGGTCAATTGAAAAGCCCACCCTAACCACCACATTAGCCTACGAGGACCACTGATAATAGGCTAACCTCTGAAAATAACTGATGCTAAGGAAGGCACAAAAATGGGAACATTACATTTTCTTTGAGCATTCAAACAAAATTTTGGGTTGCAAGTCTCTTTTCATGGAATAGTTTGATGAAAAAGCAATCAGTTGTTTCTCTTTGATGTTGAGATAGTGGAAAAGTTACATTGATATACATGTAAGATGGCAGCATGTTCTTGATGATTTTAAGATGTTTCATTTCCTTGTAAACAATATAATGAATATCATTTTCTTTATGACAGAGCTGGAGTGAGATAGGAAATTTCCTTGATAATTTAGTTGATAGAAATCTTGATGGGTCCAATTCACATCAACAGTTTTAAAAAGTCAATGATACAAACCTTTATCTACATCCATATTCTTATTATCATTTTGCCCCAAAAGTGGGTGTTTTAGAAACTCTAGCTATGAGAGCCTTTTGAGTTTGTGGTGAGGAACATATCCACGAGGAGATCTCTCATTAGACTTGGGTTCTAAAAATGAATAGCTATATTACTAGAGAAATAGAAAAGCTAGAAGATGACATGAGATTCCTAGAATTGTAGATGATTAGAGAGAACCACTATGAAACTTAATTGGATGTTCATATGAAACCTGGGAGAGGAACGTGATGTAGACATCAAACATGCCACTCTAATAACACAGGGAGAGGAACGTGATGTAGACATCAAACATGAATGCAATAGAAATATGTACCATTGGAGTATTTGTTTGACAAAAGATACCACATGTACTTAGAAGTCACTAAGCTTGTAGTGAAAGAACATAATTATTTCAAAAGCAAATTAACAGAGTCTGAAATCAACAAACATGTGCATGATCTAAAGAGAGATGAGGCATGGGGTTTAAGCTACTCTTGGAAAGCAATCTTTACTGCCCTTTAGTTTTATAAAAGAATTCAATTTAACCTTCGATTATCTTAATTTCGTTTTCTCTTGCGTTTGAGATTTCTAATTTATTATCTTCTAATATTCAGTGGGTCTGCCCATTTCCTGATGGCATTAGCAATTGTTTCCTCCAGCACCTTTCTCCTTTTTTCAAGTTTTTGGCTTGAAATATTTCGTAGAGTCTTTTATCTACAAGTTGACCTTAGATTTAATTTTCAAGTATTTGGCTTTTGTATTTCATCAGCTCACTTCCTGTCAGGATCATGGACTCTACTGATTGAGCTATTCTTGCAGTTGTCATATCCTTTTTTCTCATTCTGATGATGGACCATGTAGTGTGATCCAAAATGTTGATGCAAATATTAAGTACACAGATTTTGCTCTGTAACTTAATCTACTATATTTTTCTGAACTTATCATGTTGATAGAGACACCAATCATGTAAGATACAAATAATTGATTACACTGTTGTGGTTTATTTGTGATGTGAATAAAATGTTATGACTTGTCTATGCATTGTTTTGATTAAGAAATTACTGCAATATTAGGCATAGAGTGAAGTAATATAGTTAGATGGTAAATTGCTTTTGGAGACAAGAAATGCAAGCATGAAGAGATTTTTTGAGCTATGGATTGTTAGGAGATATTCAAACTAAGCTTGTGTCTATCGAATGTTTTTTCTACAGGGACAGAGGTTGTATTCTCTAAATGATGGAGAAACAAGAAGGCTTAATGCCATTGTAGAAGTATTGAAGGACACATCTCATTATCATACTAGTACTTTTGCCGACATTGATCTTAACATTTTAGTTAAATTGCTAACTTCATGGCCAACTCAAATGTTATTCCCAGGTTAGCTACTCTCTCTCTCTCTCTCTCTCTCTCCATCCATATGGACATTTTGTTTGGTTGGCCTTGAGCTTATACCAGATATATACCTGTCTGGGTTTCCACAAGTTTTATATCTCAGTTTAGTTACTAGCTAGTTGAGTTTAATCACCTCTTCATAGGAATTTTTGAGATAATAGGACGGGGTTTAAGCTCCAATAAATTGCTGGAATTCTTACCCCCACTATAATAACTATAAAATGAGTTTTAATATAAACTTGAAAGCAGTGCTTATTGTGATTATCAGCAACCTATTCAAAAGAAAGTGCCACCATACCTGCTATAAGAAGCTTTATTTTGTTCTTAATTAAGGAAAATCCGTTGCCCACAGAAATCCATAAAATTGGATAATCTTTTGCGCTCCCTTTTAACTATTCTCTGCGTAATCAGTTACCGTGGAAGAAACTATTATATGTTATTGTTGAGTAGTAGTATTACCAAATATGTTGCTAGAATTCTCATTTAAGTAATGAGCAAAAATGTATTGCACCAGAACCAGGACCTAACATTTGCAAATGACAGATGATATTTTTGTGCTCTTAATTCTTAGCTTTTGGGTAAGAGGAATAGCAAATATCTTGGGATATTATTCTTACATTTTCTGGTTCTAAAATATTATGATTTTTTGCATTTTTATGGTGATTCTCGACCCCGGTAAATTGAAAACAAATGAAATTTTGAAAAAGAAACCAGGGCCTAACATCTGCAATTGATAGATGCTATTTTTGTGCATTTAATTTTTAGCTTCCCGATAATAAGAATGGCCAGTATTTTGGATTATTATTCTCAATTTTTGCACTTTTAATATATTTTGATTTTAAACACATATATTGTGATTCTAGACCTTTATTTGTAGAAAATAGATGAAAATTGGAAAGGAAGCTCAACTGATTTCATAAAGCATATCAGTGCTCTAATTTGATGCTATTAGATAATATAATACATTGCACTTTGTACACAGTTGTTTATTGCTTATGTCGATGATGTAATAACAACACATTAGTTGTGTCTAAAAAGTAATTTACAATTAAGTTACAACCACCTTGTAGCTTTCTCATTCACCGATAAATACAAGCATACACTCATTGAAGCATGTGACCTCCAATTTTCTCAAACTCTGTCCATTTGTTCTTCCAGCAGTTGCTATGCATATGCTATTTTTTCTGATTATTTTAATTTTGGTGAGTTATTTTCACATTTTATTGTTTTTGCTTGATCTTTCCTAGCCATTAATTCTGAGGCATATTTAAATTGTCGATTTGATCAGAATCTCCATCAGAGTGTTTCTGTAGAAATGTTGTACACCAGAACCGGTACTTAACATGTGCAATTGTTAGATGCTATGCTTGTACTTTTAATTCTTAGCTTTCCAATTACGAGGTTGACAAATTGAGTCAACCTTTTCGAAACTTTTTTTAAAAAGCAAATTGAGTCAAAATACAGAGCTGAACCAATAAACACTAAGAAAACACAGGGTTTATCTCATGAAAAGCCCTTTCGGGTAAAAAACCACCGCATCAAAAGCTTTTCATTAAATCAAATGGGCACCATCCCAAATACAACAGTGAGTTGCAACTCACATAAAGAGCACCAACTCTGAACAAAAGAAGCACCAACCTCAAGAAGAACTCCAACACTAACTGAAGCACAGAAGCTTCAATCTCTTAAATGCAGAAATGGAATTATACTATCAAAAAGATGTGACAATCATATCAGTCTGTAAATTTTTGGGTATCAAATTCATCCCCATTGATTAATATCTTCATCTATGTTTCTGTACGTGACATTCAGCAACCTCAGGACTGCATATTGTTTATGCCTTATGGCTTACACCATCTTTCTCATTACTGCCATGCAGCGATAATACACTTGTTTTTTATTTTTAATCCAAAGAAAGCTCAACCCAATACAAGCTTCGCTCCAAAACTTTCAGCACAATACCAATCTTCAAGAAGATGACATATCGCACCAAGTCCCACAATTTTTGAATTCTGAATATTCAGCATTACTCCAAAAGAAAATGACTCAAAAATTATATCATCGCTGAAAGAAAAATAAATGTCCACACATTCCAAATTCGTGTCCTTGTTTTTAAAACAAAAAAAACGCAACACACAAGTCACACGGAAAAAACATTTTTCTTTGTTCGTTTTTTACATACTCAAATACACATCATCTTCATGCTATGAGATCATTGACATTTTTCTGAAAAGAAACAGCAGCTGTTTTTCAAGAAAACGAACCCCCTTTTTACTGAATATATCTGCCACGAAATATAAATCCAGGCGTTTCTCTTTTCTTACACCATCTGTTTTTTCATGACTCAAAAAAAAAAAAAAATCTTATTTCCATACAGCGAAATATCATGTTTGGAATTTTCTTATTTCACATATGATTTAAAAAAAAAACGGCTTCTGCTGAGTTACACATACGTCACAATGATTTGGGAATAACTTCTTAGCATAAAAAGAAAACGATCATTGCCACAAAAACAAAAAACTCAGCCAAAACATTTAACGCACAACCATCCCTTTGTATGAGCTGTAATCACTAAGCTCAAAACGCATGCTGAAGAATAATGAAGACTGCCATAACGAATGCTTCCAGCAGCTCCAGAAGATACGTTTTTTGATTAAGAAAAAAAAAACTCAAGTCCTGACAACACATGATGGTAGAAGATACACTGCGCAACAAACAATTGTCAGAGAATATGGAACTACTTTGTGTTGACGTGGATGAAATCGCATTGCTGCAAACTCCATACAGCCAACGCAGAATAGAATAGCCGACTGATTATCCTACTCTCTCTTGAGATAAGGAAGTCTCTAATGCTGTTTTCTAAGTTTGATCAAAGGAGACTACCTCAAGGTTTCTTTTGTCAGGTCTTGACTGTGGGATCTCTCAGTGGCTTTATGTGTTTATGCTGGAAACACAAGGGGACTTACGTTTGATTGGCAATTCCATGTATAAATTCCCGGGGACCTTTTACGGTTTTCTTTCAGGTGGTGTTGGTTAATTTGAAGCTGATTTAGCAGGACTGCAGATTTCTATAAAGGGGGATAAAATTGGGAGGAAAGAAAGGAAGGGTAGGGAGAAAGAGAACTGTAGATGTTAACTAGGACAACAGGTTCACTCAAGCAGACAGACACCTCCAGGAAACCAAATTAAGCCTCATCAGTCATTCAGACACAATGTTTGCATAAACTTAGTGCAATCTTCAAAGGAGAAACCAGATTTTCATATTACCAAATACAATATTAGAACTTCTACATTCATGATATGCATATATTTGGTAATCGAACTGAATCATAAAATAGCCCAGATTAACCATGCAGAAAGAAAAAAAGCAATCAGCTATCCTCTAATGATATGGACTGTGAAGGTTCTATTAGATGCTTGGTAAGAACTGCTGTGCAAAATGAATAGACATAATTAAAAGCTTTCTAATTTAAATGAAGAAGGAGACCATGCACTCACAAGGAAACTTGAAGGTAATTTTAATCCATTGTATTAATTCCTGCAAAATTCCTTCAGAGCTTTCGCAACAATCCAAGAACTTCCTTCTAAATGAGGGAAAACCAGTCCTCTTAAATAGGTTTCCAAAAATGGATGAATGGCCAAGATCTAATCCAGACAAGTGGCCCAGATTCATCCTTACAAAAAGGGGACCCACACCCATAAATAGGGGGGGGGAAAATATCTACAACTACCCCAAAGGGAGCAATAACTACCAAAAAGGATAATTACAACTTTTGAAATAATCCAAAAAAGGAGGTGTACAAAAACTTTTACAATATGTTGACCAGAAGTCAACTGTCACCTTTTTGGGACAAAAGTGCACCTTTTAAGACTTGGAGGGAAAAAGGCATTTTTGAGAAACTACTTTCTCTATTTCGGTTTCACATTCTTTCTGTAGAAACTGGTCTTCGCCATGCAGGTATTCTCGCCATAAATCACGACCTGCTGCTCGTTCCTTGCGGACATATTCCTGAAACTTGACACATAATTGGAAGAGGGGACTAAAAGGTGGCATGGGAGGATGGCGAATTTTGTACTGCATGCCTTCGAGATACTGGTCCACGTGCCTTAAACCGTCCTTCCAGCTGGAGCGATTACGCTCGAAGCACAATATGTCTGAATGGAACTGACCAGCAAAACTCAAGTCTTCAATGGAATAAGAAACCTTATCTGCTCCCAACCTTTCCTCCCAATCCGGCCGGATTACACTGTCGGATAGGTCATTTATCCATCCCAAAACCATTGATCGGAGGATGGTCTTGCCTAGTTCTTGCATGTTCCCCAGAATTGCCTCACATGCGTCATTTTCTTTGTCAATAATTTCCTGGGCGTCGTTCTTCATGGTGACGGTCCAGTACCATTCCTTGAGAACACTGATGCTATGGGGATCTAGGATGTCAGGCAGTGTGGGAATCTGTGTATGTGTCCAGAAAAGAGCTCTTAGGAGGGGAAGGGTAGAGGCCGCTACTTCATGCATGTGAAGGGATTCCCTCTTTACTTCCAACAGCCTGACTAGAGTGAGCTCTCGATGAAGAGCCATTTCCTTTACTTCTTTGAGGATCTGTTCTCCCTTTTTCTTGATGTCCTGCACCCATTCCTTGATGGCCTTTGCGGTATCCCGAATTCCTTCAAATTCAGTTGTGGTCCTTTGCGCCAATGCCATTGGGGGAATATGGGATTCAGAGGGGTTGTGTAATGGCCGTAGGAGCTTATCGATGTATCCCTCGGCCTGTTCAGCACGGGCCCGATACATATCCTTTTCGGCAGTGATTTCCTCGAGCTGTCTAAGTATGTTCTGCACTGAGTCCTTAAATTCCTCCTTTTCTTGCTCTTTTGTAGCTCGTCCGATGGGGACAGTCATGATGCTATAATCTGCCAGTGTTATTTGATCTGCTGGCTTGTTCGCGGGCGGGGTGGCAATATGAAGAGTGCGGTTCCTTTGCTCATCCCTGGTTACCTTAGAATATGTTCTTGGTTTCTTCTTCCCTTTCGCTTTTGCTTGATCCATTCGTGAGAAGATGTCCTCTAGATTGATGGGTGCCTTGGTGACGGCCCTGCGCTGAGCTCTGGCGATCAGCCACTCTTGAGGCACTGTCTGGGTTGAGGATAGGGTTAAGTTAGCACCTTGTTCTCCCATGCTTTCAACCGGCTGATCACAAATTAGCAGCTGTCCCGCCATCGGAGGGGTGAAAGAAGGAGGGAGCTCCTTGTTTGCATCTGAGTTCTCCCCTATCTCACTAAATAATTGTCTGACATCTTCCTGTGACGGTGGCTCCTTGGTTCCCTCGAGCTCGTGGATCTCGTCTGTTCTTTGTTCCCCTTCGACAGTCGAGTCGTCCTTGGCTGCATGGAAGAGTAGCAATTCGTGGCTGCTCTGCTGGGTAGGTTCATGCACTTCGATCCCCTGGGTGGATGGGATTTCTCCTTCCTCTATTTGGTCACCCGGCTTAGTCGGATTGGGGCCCTTTTGCTCGGTGTCCGGCATATCTGGACCAGGAGGATCATTGGCTTGGAATGCCTCTATGTCGCTCTGGGAAGGCGGAGCAGGTATGCAATCCAAATCTATGGCGTCGTCGGACGAACTGGGGTCCTTTGAAGATGAAGTGGTCTCTGGCCTTCTTATGGGAATCTTCTCCCTTCTTGTTCTTTTGGACGTCCGAGTCCCTCTGCAAGCCTTAGCTTTCTTCCTTTTCTCTGGTTTTTCAACTGATGACCTTTCGTCTTCGGAAGACTAAGAGTCGAAATTGCCCATCAGATGGTAAGTAAACTGGACCCCCTCATGGACTAGCCTCTTGATCTGGTGATGTAACCATTGATCTGTGTATCTTGCCGGGGCTGCCATGACTGCTTCGAAATCCGTGATTGGGTCTTGAGACCAATCAACGCCTGGCAAGAGATGCCTTACTGCTTCGAATTCTCGGACTTGGAGGCAGTTCCCCGAGTCTGTGAGCTGATCCGGGACCTGACGGTACTCAAAGAGTCGCATTTGCTGTACACTCAATCTAGAATATTCCCGTCGCCTGACTTCGTAGTCATCGGAGCAATTTTTCCAATAATCTTCAATTGACTCCTTTGCTCTGTAGCGCCTACCGTAAGCTCTCTTCGCCAAATTGTCATGATCAAAACATTTCCTTGGGAAATGTTCCTGTAGGCCATAAGAGGCCAGCTCTGCAAGGGACTCCTCTGCTAGGGTGGGGGTTCTCAATTGGACATCATGGCTGCCTATGATCATTAGAAATGCGAATCCAGCCTGCTTGCTCTCTTGTAATAATATGCCGGTAGGGCGTGATTGTCTTGCCACCTCCATGAGGACTACCTTATCAGTTGGGTACCGCGGAAGTCGAAGGGGGGCACCTTCGAAACCAGCTATTCGGATGTAGGAGAACCTTGGGAACTGAATGAACCAGGCCCCATACCTCTGCACTAAAATGGTAGCTTGCTCCGAGAGCCTTATGTGTAACCCTCCCTGCATTAGCCTGACTAGGCGCATGGTGAAGGCGTCGTTGACGCGTTCGTACTGACCAACCGCGTAAGCCGGGCTGCTCTTTTCCCTTTGAGCTATATCCTGGTAGTGCAGCTGCGGGTAGCAATCATAAACCTTTACCTGACCAGGCCCATTCCCGATCTCGCCTTTCATTATTAATCCTGGTAGTGGCTGGTTCTTTGCGAACATATAGACCAAATAGGAGGTCATGGTGAAATACTTCTTTGTCTCGAGTTCAATTAACTGAGCGTGGATGTTATCACTTATGATCTGGGCCCAGTCAAACTTAGACTTTCCGGCAAAGACCTGCTCTGTAAAATAGAACATCCACTCTTCAAAGTAGCTGGACTTAGGGAGTCCCATGACTCGGCTGAGCAAGGTGACCATGTCCCCATGTTCATTATGAAAGTCACTCCTAGGGGTCTTTTTCACAATCCTGGTGCTTGAAGGCCTTTTCTCCTTGAACCATTCTTCGTTAATCAATGCCCTGCATCGGGCCGGGTTCATATCATATGCCCCCTGTGCCTCGTCCATTGTTGTAGCTATGGGATTATTTGGAAAGGGGATATCAAATGCATCACCAATAGCCTCAGGGGAGAAGTCGGCGATAGTTATATCTTCCAGAAGCACCAATCTGGACTTTGGTTCGTAATGCCGAGCAGCCTCCACTACTAATTCATAGTTCTGGATTGCTGGAGGAAAACCTGCTGCTTGGGCGATGCCACTTTCCACCATTTGCCTAGGCCTGCCATATGCGTTGGGCGAGAAGACCCGATCCCTGAAATCCTGAATATCAATGTGGCCAAGGTTGGTGCCAAGGTCGGTGTCACCAATGTTGTCCCAGACGCTCTGGACCTTTGACTCTCTTAATCCTCCCCTCTGATACTGATACTTCATTCTTTCAACTTTCCGCGGGATGTCTGATTTGGATGCTCGTGAGGTTTCGGTTGCAGCGGGTGTTTTTGATGATTCTGCCGCCGATCTAGGCATTTATCCTGCATAGCCAGACACGAATTACAAGGCGATACAAGAACGATAATGCGGGTTAGATAATAACAGAAGTGCTTCAACAGACCGAGATTAGTTTAAATATCATTTTGGCTAACAATTTGATTAACTTTAACAGCATTATATTCCTGAAGATTTATGACTATGCAATATCATTTTCGAATTTTTGGATCAATCTTCAACAAAGGCAAAACATGAGAATTTTGAAAAGAGATGCAGTTTCCGGCCAAACCTCGGGAATGAATCCTAAATTTCGGATGTTCGAATAACGGAGATGCAGACTCCAAGCATTTCAAATTTTGCGTATTTGCCTATTTGATTCACACATTTTAAATGACCGTACGCGATAAAGCGTACTTACCTAATTGGAGTGAATGATGAGTGATTGCCCGACCTTGTTGCGCGAGGCGAGCGGATGATCCTGCAAAATTTGAATCCCAACGGTTATCCCTCCTATTTAAATTTTCGCGGTTTGGAGGATGAAAGAGGATTTATCAATTTCACATGGTTCTGTGCCTAGCAATCTGAATTTTAAATGGTTGATGGGAGGATAATGTGGCGTCTTACCTCCTTGTTTTCGGATTTGAGAGCCCTTTCAAATTTTGAATTGCATTCCTTTTAACTTTGAATTTTGACAAAATTGAAGGCTTCGGTTTTAACCTGGCTTTACTCGGTCTTCGGTTCCGTGGTTTAAAATTGCGTTTTGCGCTAAAGGCTGGGTTTTGCGGTAAAAAGTTTTGCGGACTTCGGAGCTGGGGTTGGAAATGCGAGCTCCGCAACCTAATCTTCAGGGGTCTGAAGATGGGTGTTTGGCGTTTTTAAATGGTCCGAAACTCGGACTTCATCAACGTGCCTCACTTCTACCTCTGCGTTTTCCTTCGTGCTTCTGCGTTTAAACTGGCTTCGCGTTTTTCCTTGTGTTTCTTCTTTGCTCTTTGCGTTTAAAACTTCGGAGTGTAAATTGGAAGTAATGAGCGCCTTAGGTTTTTTTTTTTTAAGCTTTGCCTTCACGTTGTGTTCGGACCTGGGGTCCGAAATGTGTTTGCATAATGTTTTAAACTTTACACTTTCGCCAAAGTTCGGACCTGGGGTCCGAAAAGGAGTGCATTAGGTTTTTTAAGCTTTGCCTTCGCGTTTTGTTCGGACCTGGGGTCCGAAATGTGTTTGCATAATGTTTTAAACTTTACACTTTCGCCGAAGTTCGGACCTGGGGTCCGAAAAGGAGTGCATAACATTATTTCTTTAACTTGAATTTCGAAATTTTGGACGTGGGGACCCGAAAAGGAGTGCATAACATTATTTCTTTAACTTGAATTTTGAAATTTCGGACGTGGGGGCCCGAAAGTGATTGCCATGTTATGTTTAAACTTTCACTTCGAAAGTTCGGACGTGGGGGGTCCGAAATGTGAGATTGCATTTGGTTTGAACCTGCCTTTATGTTTTAAACTTTTACCTTCGTAAAAGTTCGGACCTTAGGGTCGAAAAGGGATAATCGAGCTATGTTTTTTTTTGCTTTACTTTGCCTTTGCAAAGTTTGGAGCTTAAGGTCCGAAAAGGGGTCGCGTTATGTTATGTTTTAACTTAACTTGACTTTCGCCAAGTTCGGACCTAGAGTCCGAAAAGAAGCGCATTAGGTTTTTTAAGCTTTCACTTGACTTTTGCCAAGTTCGGACCTAGAGTCCGAAAAGTGTTTACATTATGTCTAGACCTTCACTTTAGACGAAGTTTGGACGTGGGGTCCGGAAAGGAGATGCATCATGTTAAACTTGAAATTTTGGAACAAAGCTTTCGGCATTTACGCCCAAAAGCCAGATCAGTCAGGAGGACTCATTGGTTCATTATTCCAACGTCGATCAGCTTATGGATTGGTCACGAACTTGCTCGAAGAGACACGAGAAACTCTGCTTGGATCCTCGGGATAACGATCAAAAAACTCAAAACAGGAAAGGGGGACCCTGTCGGCGACAGGGAGCGTGCGCAACGCACAACACTTTGTCACAGGTACACTGCAAATTCTGAAACAGCATTTCCAACTGGTCTTCTACAAACAAAGTGTAACTGCCCTGTCAAGACTGAAGATGCAGAACAGAGACAATAAGGACGTCCTCAGATCAAAAGCTCAAACTAGATCCAAATATAAAAGAACAAATCTGATCGAACAAAACAACCTGAACATCAAAAGAAGACATCAATGACAAAAACGCTAACAGGTTCTACCATGTCTCATCACTGCTGAAATAAATTACCACCTCAATGAACTGATAAAGGTAGAACCAATCACCCACCTCTTTGTAAGGGGATTCCTGAATTGAGTACCTAACAGAGGAGCAAGGATTCCAAGCCACCTCATGGACAGGTGATTGATCACTTATCTATTGTATTCACGTGTACCAGAAGATGGAATATGAAAAATAATTTCTAAGAGGACCTGCATGATATAAATTGAAGTTACTGGTCATTAATTGATACCTATAAATTGAAACAATAAACGCGATGAAGCAGTGTCTCTGTTGTCCGAAGAAACATCGTAGATCAATTTTTTTCCTAGTAGGCATCCTGTTATAATGTGTGCGTGCCAATTTGGGCCTCTTGCAGAGATATATATGCTGGTTGATTTTCCCCATTTGTGCTAACTATATTCCGTCTTTTCATATCTGGCTGTATGAATTGTGTTGCATTCCTTTGGTGGATCCATCTCGGAAGTATTTAGCCAATAATATTTGCATTCAATAAAAAATAAATATGATATGCTTATATCAAATTTATGCTTCTGTGTTCGATTGTGTATGGACAAGTTTTTAACATCATATGATATGCTTGTTCATGTATGAATCAATATTGCAATTTGCAATTTAAATTTGGTTGAATTGAATGCCAATTTGGGCCTCTTGCAGAGATATATATTCTGGTTGATTTTCCCCATTTGTTCTAACTAATTTTTAGTCTTTTTTTATGTGGCTCTATGAATTGTGTTGCATTCCTTTGGTGGATCCATCTCTGAAGTATTTAGCCAGTAATATTTGCATTCACTAAAAAATAAATACGATATGCTTATATCAAATTTATGCTTCTGTGTTCGATTGTGTATGGACAAATTTTTAACATCATATGATATGCTTGTTTATGTATGAATCAATATTGCAATTTGCAATTTAAATTTGGTTGAATTGAATCAAATATTAAGTTTCTCACATCATAGATTGTGGGTAACATGGCATGCTTGAATCAAGATGTCATATTGTGGTAATGCTTTTGGAGGTTACTGAATTCATGCTTTGTAAATTTTGTATTTGACTAATTTTTGTTTATTATTTTGTACAGTGCTTGATATTGTGAAAATGATGGTGCTTCATCCTCAGGGTGCAACCCTATTTCTCCAATTTGTGCAAAGTGGAAATGGTACTCTTCATTTTGTTTAGGATCCTTTATTACGTTGTCAATATCAAATTTAATTGCATCAAATTGATAAATGGTTGTTAAATAAATAGTGGTCTTATATTGTCTTCAGAACACCAAAATGAATGTTATGCAGAAATGCATTTATGAGTTCTGTACTAGTGCTGATGGTGTTAGTTGGATAATTTTGCAAGTATCTCTTTCTTAGAGTTATCAGTAATTTTTTAAGAGTTGAGTTTTACTTAAAAGCTACTGATTATGAATGCTCAAATCAATGAATGATAGACAAATAATGATAATATTTAGATGGAGCATACAAATGCCAAGAAATTGTGAACCAAAGACAAAACTTGTAATTTCTCTGCACTCTTGGAATATCGAACTTGCTATCTTCTGAAGAGATTGTTTCTCTTTACACTATGGAAAACGCACATGCTGATATTTGTACAAATATATATTTCCAAGTTTGTGCTCGCTGGCATATTTTGGGTGTATTTGACATTAACATTGTCCTTGCTCTTAAATTGTTGAGCATTCTGATGGAAAGGTTGTAATATGTAGCTCTAAAACTGGATAATTGTCTTGGTAATGCTCAGAATGTTACCGATACAGAACCAGAGATGGGGGGGGGGGGGGGGATGAAGAGCAGGAAAGCTAAGAACCAGCTTATTATACCAGCAGTTCAGAATACTGTTTTTAGGAATTTATAATATTCAATAATCTACCTGTTCATATGACCATCTTTCAAGTATTAGGAGGTTAATGTAGGTCTATGTTGCCAGTTTGGGTTTGGGTTTGTTACTTTGTAAAACTAATCTTTCCATATTATAGCTTGGTAGTGCTTTCTATTTGATAAGTCAAGTGGTGAAGATACCTCCGTTCTGTCCTATGTCAAAAACACTACTTCTGTTACTCTAGGCAACTTAATAGTTTTTCTAGTAGAACCTTTGAATTTTCTTGTACTCGATAACAACATTGCTGAAATCTTGAACAATATTACCAGCAAGTTTAAAGTTTTCAGATATTTTGGAAAGTGAACTTATGAAGATTTTGTCTCGGTCCAAATTTGCTTAGAGCAGTGTGGTGGTTCCTAAGTTTGTTTCCAAATTTGGTTTATTTCTGGTGCAATTATATTCCATGGAAGGTTGTGACTTTGTGCAATATAATGATCCATGATTATTTGGTAAATCTGGCTCGTTCATGGCTCCTTGGTCTTCATTCTTTAATTCAACAATTGCTATAATCTCAAATAATCCAATTTGATTGTGCTTGCGCAATCTACCTTTGGTCATGAGGGACCTTAGTTTGCTTCAAAAATTGATTAATCAGCTCAGTAAATTTGTGAAAATTGATGAGGCAAACTTCAAATGCAGATTTGTGTGTGATGTCCCTGGTTAGTTTTTGAGTCGGCCCCTTTATTTGCTAGTGTTTCTTTAAATAATTAAGTTTTAAATAAACATTATTTTGAAATTATGAATAAATAGAAATATTCAATAATTTGCATAAACTAGGCTGACCTTAAGGTTTTTGGCATTTTCCTCTTTGGCCAACTTTGTGGTGGTTCCTATTGAGGCTGACCTAGGAAGAGATTAGTATATATATATGCATGCTGTTATAGGAGAGGGCATAAAAAAGAAGTCTTATTAATCTATGCATTAAACGAATGCAACTGCTCTCAGACGCAGACCTGAGAGTTTCCTAGTAGTGGGATGAAAACGCTACCAGCTTACTATTTGTGGTTGCCTAAGACGTCAACCTCAAGACCCTACAAGGAGTTTGCTACCAATTGGAAGAATAACACCGGCGAGCAAGCAAGAACTTGGGAGCAGAAGCAGATTATCTTCAAGGGCTGCAGTAGGAAGGATTGCTTGGATGATGCCACCCCAAGGCGCCTATATTGCTCTACAAGGTCCATCTGCATACCAGGGTCGTGCCTTACTGATATTGGAGTTCAATATCAATCAGCTGCAAGCAGCAACCATACAACTATGAGACCCAGACCTGAATGTATTTGACTGATCCGATTTGAGTATGATTTCTGTTTGTTTAATGTAATGGACTGTTTATTCATTCATGCGATTGATAACTTGAGCATTGTCCTGTAATGTCCCCTTTCGCTATTCTTTAATAATTAGGGAACAATTAACTAAATCAATCAATTGTGTTAGATGCAAAATGGGTCTTTGCAACCTATAATAGAAATTAAAGCCAAAATGATTAAAAAATAAAGAGAAACTTTAAAGAAGAATACACATTACACAATCAAATTATGAACATTGAAAATAAAAAATTCAGAAAATGGAAAATTAAACTACTATTTCACAGTTCACTTATCTTCACTAGCTCCAAACTTGAAAAAGATCTAAAAATCCCTTGAGACATGTGATGGTTTGTGATGAACATCTAGATGTCCTTGGCCTCTACATACACCTATTTGATCTAATCAATTTTATTCCCAATATTTTGTAGCCTAAGATTGAGTGAGTGGACCAGACAAGGTGTCCAAAAGATATGGTGATAGCATTCCTCAACCAACAAACCAGCAGCTCTACAATTCTTTGCATTGTCCATTATGACTTGAACAACATTACAGAGTCCCACTGTATCAATGGCAGAGATGAGAATATCTGCAATAAATTGCCCATGGCCCTCGCAATCCACAACTTCCAAAAGCATTGCCCCTTTAAAGGACACCGTTATGACATTGGTCAAAGACAATTTTTGGAATCTTTCCATCAATCTAAAACAATGGATGCGCTTATCTCAGTCCATGAATCCTTTATGAGCTTCATTGCTTCAACCCCCTTGACCTCTGTTTCCAATAAGGTTCTATGTACCTTCTTATAACCTTAGCCCTTATACCCTCTTGGAGCTTCCTTAACAGTTTTCAACATCTTTTTCCAATATGGGGAGCAAACAACATTGAAAGCCAACCTATTTGCATATATGCATCTTGCTACATCTTGGTCGGCAATGTCTTGATTCTCATTTTGAAATGTAGTTTCTAAAGGACCCTTTGATCTTTTGTGTGTAGTGAGTTCTTCACTTTTAGGCTCAGTTGTGGAAGAAAATGGGTGGTTTCCTACCATAATATTGGGATTAGATGGGGGCTGCATTCCCTTTGATTTTTTGAAATAGTTTGATTTAATCTACGAGCTTCTCTCTTTTCTGCTTCTTCATGCTCCCTAATATATTTTAAAACCATCTCTTGTGGTATAGGCACACCATTTTTTCTAGGGCATTTTTTTATGCCTCTTCCTAGTATTCCACACAAATGGCCTACCACTCGAAAATATGAACTATTACGCTCTTTATCACTTCCTTGGCATTTCCCACCTCTTGGAAGTGGTCGTATAATATCAACATACTTCCATAGGGGAGAATTTGGATCTGATTTCTGTTTTTGTTGTTCATTTGTGCCAATGGGGGAAGAGGTAGATGCCATTCTAGTTCCTATGGCAAGAAATTTTTTGAACACATTAAAAATAGAAGCAAAATAATGAAAAAAATAGGTAAACTAAATAAATAATGTTTCAATGGTTGAAATATTTTTACAAAAACTTACCTCTTTCAGCCAATCAAAGCTTGCAAATGAGTAGGAATGAAGCTGCAAAAGTTGGTCAAGCTTCAAAATCAATCTTCAACTCCTATTCGATCCTAGAAGCCAAACTTTGCTCAACATGCAAGGAAAACACAACCCTTTGCAAAACAAATGAGCAAAAATGAGTTTGTTTTAATAGTAGCGTTTAGGGTTTTAACTCTTTTTTTTCAACTTATGGATGTGAAATTTTATAATTTTTTGCAAAAAAAAAATTACATTTTCGGTGCCCAGGCTTTTTGGGTTTGCCTGGGCACGGACCCGGCTGGACCCGCAAGTGTACCGGACCAGGATTTGGACTCAGATTGAATTGGATTGGTACCAGACCATTGGACCCTCGAACCCTGCAACTTTGATAAATACATTTCATTTTTCAAAAAATTTTAATTTCTGTAAATTTTTACTTCTTAATTTTGATTTTCAAATAGGTTTCTGAGACCTGTTTTGTCTACAATAGAATTATCTTGAGACAAATTTTGAAGGTTTACGAGATGCTTTGTGACAAAGTCATCAACAAAAAATGTTCCATATGGAGGCAATCTAGCACTACAAGGAAAACAAATATTAAGTGGATGATTCTAGATGACATTTGGTGGGATTGTGTTGAATATTTGTCCAATTTCATCAAGCCCATATTGAGTATGATCTATTATATCGAAATGAGTAGGCCTTGTTTAGGAGAGATATATGATGGCCTTGACTCAATGATTGAGATGGTGGAAGCCATCACAAATGCAAAAGAGAAAGATCCTGAAGAAAATTTCTTCAAACAATTACACAAAATTAGTGAAGAGAGATGGAACAAAATGACCACCCCACTGCATCTTCTTCCCTTTGCATTGAATCCCAAATGCTATAATGCTGAGCTCCTTTCTATTTCAACATGAACTGCCCCATATAGAGATGTTGAAGTCAGCCAAGGATACGAGGCAGCACTTTCATAGTCTCTTCATTGGTCTTGTCTTGTGTATTGCATTGGGGATTGAGTTCATGGATTTTGTATTCCCCGATGACTTTAGTATTGCTGCTCTTCACGAAAGTATAAGGGCAATGCTTATAGTTGGTGGTACTTCCATGGCTAATCATTCACACACCTACAACCTATTGTGATCAAGATTTTATCACAAGAAAGTTTTAAAATAAAATTCTGTTATCTTTAAAGTCATTTTTTTAATTTAAAATTTAAAATTTATAATGTTTTAACTTCGCATTTTTTTCTTAAATGGTTGCTAGTTCATTTGCATCTGAGAGGAATGGGAGCACATACTCCTTCATCCACACTCTATAAAGCAGAATCGACTACACTCAAAAAATCTAGAGGATTTGGTGTATTTATCTATAAACTTGTGCTTCCTTTCATACAAAGGAAGTGGCTACAACAAAGTGGGATGTCTAGCTACAGCATATTAACTTGGATGTTTTCCACTTTTTCCCCTGCTACACTTAATGTTGAAGATGAGCTAGCTAGCGAGCATGAGAGTGCTAGTGCTAGTTGCACCATGTGGCTTTTCTAACTTACTATTACCTACATCTACTAATATGGATGGTGGTATTTTTAAAGATCATTATGATGATGCTTGATCAGTGATGCCTGATTGTGGACACTTGAAATAATTATTTTTTACTTTCAATATAAAAGATATATCACGACATTTGAGTTTGACTAATTGACAATGTAATTTTTAATATATTTATGGTGGTAATGTTTATTATACAATATATGATGCTATGTGTAGTATTCTGAAGTTAATTACTGCTGCAAATATGTATATATTTGTGATTTCTATATGTTTTGTGTGGATGAGTCTAAAAGGAACCCAAATCCCTTTTTTTTTTTGATTGAAGCCTTGAACTTGAACCCTCAATCGAATACTAACCCAAACCTGTACCACCACTTGTATCTTAGATTAAATCCAATTGTTGTGTTGACCATACTGTCTGTTGACACAAGGGACATAAAGTAGTTGAAACCTTTAATTTTGGTAGCACTGTTTAGGAGTATTTTATCTAGACTATGGTTTCAAAGAAACTGTCTACATGTATCTTCAGCTTTTTTCCTTTTCTACAAAGATTTTTGTCATTTGTCATTGATGTAATCTACCATGCTACTACAGTATTACTTTGGACATAATTTTATTTATCAATTAAAAATAGTATTACCGACAATGAGTAATGGTTTATTTAACAGATGTTATAATGGAGACTCTGAGGAGGGCCGCAGTTGCTCCTGTTTTGGCTCCAAATCAACTAACAAGCATTCGATTAGTTGTCAATTGTTTTAAACACCTTTGTTTCAAGAAGTGGTTAGAAAGTCATCGTAATGAGGTAAGCTTAATTTTCTCTGCATGTTATCACCCTTTAACATAAAATCTCTGCAAATTTAACATAAGTTTTTTGATTTTGTTGATTCAAGTAATGGATATGTAAATTCCTGTTCTTATAACCACGTTTTTTGTGTAACAAAACATTGGATGTAAACAAACATGCTGAGAGTTGTGAAATGTAAATTAAAAGTATCGTACGATAATCAGAAAAACTCAGTCCAAAAAGCTGGAAAATTTTGGTGTACGTTAAGTGCACATGTAAGTTGGCTTCAAATTTTTTGTCCATAAAAAAATTCAGTATTCTGTGAATTGAAAATCAGTAAAAAAGTTTGCTATGAACTGGTAGTAATTAAGGTTAAAAAACTGTCTAATTTGAAGAGAAATATTGAAGCATTTCAGAAGGAAATTGGACCACATTTCTACTAGTACATCTTGAGGCTTGGCATCTAGAGAATTGACAATTAAATTGGAGAAAGGCAATATTCAATTCAAGGAAGTCCAATACTTTCCTAATGTGGCACAGTAAGAATATTACTAGAAGATGTAACAATACATATTGCATATGATTTAGAGGCTTTGTTAGACGTTTGCACAGACAGGATTTCTGTGATGAGAATGATACTTAAGGATGTGTACAATGTGTATAATACAAGCTCAGATGCTCTATGAGTGTGTTCAAATTAGGGCCTGTATTTCGGATATCCTACTTGCAATTCTGCTTCTCTATGAAAGTGTTCAAATTAGGACCTCCATTTGGTATGTCCATTGGAGAGTTTCAGTTAGAATATTTGAGAAGGAATAGTTTTATTCAGAACATAGCCTGCAGAACATGCTCCACAGAGCAAATGCTCAAACATCAGGCTCTGGCTAGGACAATCTCAAGTGTAACCTGTACCCTGAGTTGTGCACATTATGTATGTCTCTTGTCCAAAGTCCATCCCACCAAATCACTTTTTTGAGCAAATCTTGGTTCTCTTCTGCCATTTCCAAGCCTCTCATAAAACGTTTATGTAATATCTGAAAGGGTGATTTTTCAAACAATCACACCCGCTCATAAAGAATTAAAGAATTAATTTATTTAATTCCTTTTACTCTTTTTTTTGTCTTGGGATTATTCTCTCATTGTTTTTCACCCAATAATAAATTATTTAATTTATTTTTTTGAAACTTTTTTCATTGATAATTACATAGGAATTCTTTTTATCCTTTTTTTATCTCAAGGGTTATAAGTTATAATTTTTAATTTTTATTTTCCTTTTAATGTGAGGGTCAAATAACAATAAATTTTATCTCACTTTTAGTTCCAAAGGATTATATACACGGAAAAATAGCACTCTTTCTTCACTAGGGGAAAATGTCCCAAACTCAGGTTAGTCAGGGTTCTCTTAGTCAAGCATGACCAGAAGGGTGGGTCTGAGTTTGGAAGATGTATTGGTTTGGACGAGGACATTGTGTGATGTGTATAGGAGACTTTGTAAGATTATTGGAAACATTGTGGAAGAGTAGAAACTTTTAGAGGAGCTTTAGAATTGGAAAAGAAAGTTTCCCTTCTAAGTTTCTGCTCTATTGGAGAGGACACACATTTAGGATAAAGTACATCCAGATAGAGTAAGAGAGGATCGCTCAGTAAAATGTTACATAACACTTGGAGTGAACATTCAAATGGGAAGTGAAATCAGGGAAGTTGTCGAAGCAAGACATGTAAGTTTGTAATTTGCTTAAATGTGATACCTTGATTATAGAATAATTGATTGGAAGTTAATGTGAAATTAGGGATGTTGTTCAAACACTGAAGCTTGTAAACTACATAGGATCTTAATTAAGGTATATAGTACGCAAAAACTTGTAAGGTAAATTTAGAACTATATCAGGTTTGTTTTGCTGGTGATGAATCGAATCATACCATAAGCTCTAACAAATTCTATATAATTTATTTGCAGCAGAAATGAAAGGTGCACCATGAACATATAGTACAAGTTGATTATAGCTTAACTTACCACAAAGTTGAACAGAAGTACAAAAACAAAGAATATGGACAAACCTTGGTCAAGGTAGGTGAGACCAATATGAGTAAATTACTCCCACGGGATGAGTTGAAGGGTCACTGGGTGTACGAAAGGGCTTCTCAATGCATATTGTAAATAAACAATTTAGTTTCTTCAGGTATAATATGGTAATACTAATAGCTAAACTAAAATGGTTTACCTCAGAGAGAATTAATGCTATTGAATAATGATTTTAGGATATTACTTGCAGGTTAGGAGAGATATGCTAGTGTGAAATAAATTTAGCAAATTGAAAAATTGAGAATATTCAGCTGTTTTCCAATTTTTGTGTTGACAGCAAGCACATTTAAATTCAAAATATCAACTAATATCTTAAGATTGCCTGGTTCCATAAGGGCTTAGTAGATGACACTTAAAGATGCAAGCATAGGGTGAAAAAATTTCGGCAAACCTAGAAATTGAGAATCTTCATTTCATTTGTTGATTTTTGTATTGAAAGCTTATGGGTGAAAAACCATACACAGAAGTATTGATGTCTACTCATTTCTACAATAGATTTGAACCTGATACATTACATCGTTATATATGCAAAGGTGAAGGATTAAGTTTGGTTCACTAGATAAGGATATTCAATGGGTTCAAGTTAATCTGTATGGTTATGTTGCAAGCTTTCTTATTATGTATGTGGCAAGCAATGTAAGAAATTACATAAGCTATATGATCCAATCGATTCAACTAGTTCAAAATCATGGTTTGAAAGCAATGTGCAAAACTTCATACTTATAGTTTATTAAAGGATGGTTCCTATTGCCATAGATTACTTCTTAAGAAGGATGTGGCGTTTATTTTTAATTGTTGACAGAAGATTAAATGTATTATTAATAAGGTAAATTACATGTCTATTACATTCAGGTTTTTACAACCAAATTTGATATAGTTTTGCTGAATTATAGAATGTTAAATTTAGTTATCAGATTAGATAAAGACAATTCAAACACAAGTGCACAGAATTTACCCTGGGAAAACCTTCCTCTTGAAGGTGAAAAACCCAGCAACAAATTATATTTATATTCTTCAATAGGATAAGAGGCTTTTACAAGAAATTGCTTCACACTTGAAGTCAAGGGATGATACAAATTCAGCCTAGACAGAAGTAAGAAATTTGAACTTCTGTATTAGACGATCTGCCTTGAAGATGAGGATACACTGCTGTAATATGAAGTCAATCTGCTGAAGGAGATTATTGCACAAGTTGTGATCAATATTAAGTATAGAATGAACACAATCTGCCTCAGAACAACCTTGAACTGCAATAGAGAAGACATGATCTGATTGCTGTAAATAATGTGAACTGCTGGAGATGATGACTGTATTAATTCGATGCTTATGAGGGAATATGAGATCGATCTTTATACCTATGTATAGGTACCACCAATCAACACGTCTCCTTCATCAAGTCGGCTTCACACCTCTTCATAAGGAGAAATTATATTCTAATCATCACGTCTATTGTTAGGGATTAGTTACAACATAATGAACACGTCTTTGTTCAAAAGGTGGCGGGAATTACACATAATCAATATATAAATAAATAGGGGCAAATCGATATAACTAAATTGTCTAAGGCCGAAAGGCCAATTAGACAATTTAGTTGTCTATGTCGGCCCACAAAGATTCTGACCAACGCTATCACATTATCATAGAAGACCATGATGATCCATCAACAATTTTCAAGTACAAAACAACAATTATTGACAATGGAAATTTACAACTAAAAGTTCTGTCAAATGAGCAGTAAGCTATTGCCTTGCCTATGACTGAAAAATGCCCCAAGAAACAGACTGCTTCTATCCTATCTGTCTCAGACAGGATAGGTATTTCAATCATTCTTCACATGCACATTTAAAAACATTACAACAAAATATTATTTGGAGGCAAAAATGAGTTTGCTGGTCTTTACAGGCCCCGAAGGTGGGGTTCGCATATAATTCCAAGTGGGATTTAATCCTGTATAGTTTTTATTCAAGCTGATGCCCTATTGGGCTTTCTAAACAGTGTGTCAATGGTTGGTGAACTGTATGTGTCCTTGGTCCAATGATGGAAGTGGCAGTTCCTGAGCTTCTTGCCAGTTTTAGAGCCAAGGCCATTCCAGTAAGTTCACCCTCTCTTCTTTTACCTGTTGTCTTTAAGTTGCACAATCATCATCCATTGTTGCTGTCTGACAAGTACTAAATGTGGAGGCATTTATTAATGTTTGTGTGTTGAGACTTGAGAATTATGCTCCCCTATGAATTTTACAAGTATCTTTCTGCGAGAGTCAAGAACCTTAATTCCTGTATCTGTAGCCTGTAGAATGATAGGTTCACAGGACCATAGAGACAAAAGAAATCAAATCGGATAATTTTCAAGAGAATATGTTATCTGTTTTGATATCTTTGAATTTTTTTTGGAGCATTTAGTCATTTGCTAGAACTTTTAATAGAGATAAAGATCTTTTGGAGCTTCCTAAGTTAAGTTGCTTAGATTTGCTTTCAAAATTTCAGTGTGGTTTAAGAATTGAGAGAACTGTTGCTCTTTCTTTGATTTTGCCTGAGCGTAGCTTGGCAGTCTCCTGTCTGAAATGGTGAGAATAAGGCTGGTAGTAATTTGCATTTGAACCAATTTTGCTAGAATATGCACAAGTGAAATATTTTTTCTTCTTTCATAGCTTGTTTGGATTTTCCGGAGTTCTTGAAGACAAGGACTAGGCTTTCAGTAATTAGTTCCAGGCTCCATAGTGTTGACGTTTGATTTTGTTGTTATGTATTCCTGCTTCTATTTTATACTTTTCCTCTTTAATTATATTGATTTTTAATTTGGAGTTCCCTTCTATTAGTATAAGGTGCTTATTAGTCCCTTAATTGTGTTTTTATGATTATTCGGTACTTTTTTGGTTAATGCTTGGATTAATGTTACAGAAAATGGAAGATCATAACTATATGTTTGTTATAAATCCATGGTGCAGAATCTTAAGTTGTGATCTAAGGTGTAATTATGCCGAGAGGCATCTACAATGACATACAAATATCCGTAAACAAAAAATTGATTTTTAATAAAATTGACGCGTAGATGACAAGCAAATGCATGCATGTAATAAAACGGAATCATTGCCACTTGTCTCTAAGTATATGAAACTACATCTTTAAAGAGAGTGAAAGAGTGCAGCATTTCCATGTCATTCTTGACAACTGATAAACATGCAAGACAATTATGTGATATCTCTCGGCATTATTTTACATATATTTTTTTACAATATAGGTATACTAGTTTAAGGCTATTGGTATATTCTGAAGGGTAGTACCTATAACTGCCTACCTTGCTATTTCTCTGTGTTTAAGCTTAACTTAGAGGCAACTACAGGATTGATGAATCTATGCAATTACTACTTGAGAATGCTTCTCTTTTGTAATGATAAGGTATTCAATATGTAGAGGAGGAGGAATATGTAGCAAACCATTTAAGAGTATGGATAATGTGAATCTCGTTGTAAACAAAGATTTGCAAGAAAATTAAAGACTATGCATGTGTATGAAACTCTTGTGGCACTCTAAGTATAGCTTTTGTATAAATATTTATAATTGCTCCACTTGTTGGATGATATAGTGAATATATTTTAGGTACAATAATCTATCTGGTTTAACGATAGTGGATTTTGCTTTTGACCCCATTGTATTGATATGGGCTGATAGTTTTGTTTTGTTTTGTGGCAGATTATTGACATCTTCTCAGAGTGTTGTTCATCCCCAAACAAAAATGTTCAACTATCTTTTTCTACATTGCTACTAAAGTAAGATTAAAAAGTATTAGAGTTTTGTGCTGCTTTGTAGTTTTGAAGTAAAATCATTCTTCCAGGGATGCATGTATGGATTTATTGATATTTTCAAATTGTTATCTTCAGAAAGCATCTTTAGCATATTCAATATATTGGGTTTGTCATGTTAAAATAGAAGAAAGCTAGGTAATGTGGCAAAAGTAAATCCTATTTTTAATTTTAAACTGACAAGGAAGACACTTTATTTACTCGGTTGCTGTCATGGTAATAAAAGTTTGATTGATATTCATGATATCAGCAGTTAATGCCTTGTAAACTAACAAGGTTGATCCTATCTTGGTGTTGACTAAAATAACTTGCATTGGAATTTTCAACTCCAAGGTGTTGCACTCCTATAAAACTCATGTTTGTATTTGTTCCCATTTGTTGTCATGATTGATGGTCAATATGTGTAAAACCCAATTCAAGTTGTGATCCTCCCTGTCACTTTTCAAAGTTGTCATAGTTTGGTTTTATAACTAACAACTTTCATAGGTTGATCAGGGTTGCAGCTATAGCAACGTTGTATAAGCCTTTATTGATGCAGAGGTGGGAGGATGCTTTCCAATGACCTACAAGTCAGTTTCCAACTTACCACAGCAAACAATCAATTAGAGAGATCTTTCTCCCAACTCACCTAACAATCTAGGTCTCCTTGTGCATAGACAACATCATGCAACTTAGGTCCCATGGCTTCCAATGCTTGAGACACTGCCAATATTTATCTCCTAAGGCTTAAGACAACCTTCTGTGCCACCTCCAAACACAATTTCAAGTGTTCAATCACCAAAACCAATGGTTCCTTCACTAGCCCTCTACCCGGCTTGTAGCCCTTCCAATTATGACTGTCATCAATATCTTTTAACACAGACCTCTTCACCACAAACCAAGACCAGTTTTAGATACCCATGAAGGAGTTTTAAATAATATCTCAGAATGACTATATGGTCCTTTGGAACAGATTAACAAAAAACGAGGTTTTCTTGCTGCACTAAGGCCTAATTAGGCCACTTTTACAAAGGAACCTGTTGTGTGTACACATCGCCCCATCGCAAATGGGGACCCCCACTTTTTTTTGCTTTCTAGGGTAGTGTTAGAGTCCTTAGCTATTAGCCTTTTCATTAGAGGGGTATAGGTGGTCAAGAAGCGAGGAGTCAGGTGGATAGCCTTGTGTGAAGTATGAAATGAGTGAGTTTGTAAAGTCTTGATATCATGAGTTCAACTAAGGAGTGAAGACACTAAGTGTCGAGCAAACTTCACTTCAAGTGCATCCCTTGTGGAGCGAACTTCTTGTGCCTCTCCCATAGAGCGAAAATTCATCCTAAGACTACATGATGAGCATTGCGCGATGCATTGAGAGAGTGAGAGAAAGAGAGCTAAGGTGAGTTAAAGCCTGCACTACCCTCAAGAGCGTACTTCATTGACCATCACTTTTGGAGCGAATTGCCCTTAGAAACCTTGTTTGAGTGTGAATTAGAACGTTTGAGTAAAGATAGTGAGCATGATTTCGATTTGAGGTCACCTCAAGTGCTCCTTTAGAGCAAAGTTTACTTCATGAGTTCTTTGATAGGAGCGAACTTCATGAATCAAAGGAGGGGAGCGAACTTCATAAATTGAGCAGGGGGAGCAAACTTCATAAATTGAGCAAGGGGAGCAAACTTCATGTTTGGGCATAGAGGAGCGAACTTCATGTCTAAGCATAGGGGAGCGAACTTCATGAGCCCCAAAATGAAGGCGAACTTGCAAGATTGCTTACAAGACCACTACCTTGAGCTGATTTGATGTTTGGAAAGAGTAATTTTGGTGTTAAGATGAAAGGCAAGATTTAAGAATTACTTCATGTGCTTGCCTTGGAGAGCGAACTCCATGTCTAAACTTCATGTTTAAGCCCATGGGAGCGAACTTCAAGAATCAAAGCAGGGGAGTGAACTTCATGAATCAGAGGAGGGGAGCGAACTTCAGGAATCAAAGGAGGGGAGCAAACTTCATGTCTAAACCAAGGGGAGTAAATTTGTAATGTCCCCTTTTTAGCGCAACATGATATGGGGTGTCGTTAGCCTATTCTGACACGGTCCTGAAGGCTAACAAGGACATTGGTGGGATCCTGAGGTGTTTTGCCCTAGGTGTTTTCAGTTTCAGGCCAATCGGTGCTGCTCTGACAGGGTTTCTAGACACTTACTATTTATAGTAAGTTAGTCTCCAAGCAGTGACTTGAAATTTTTAGTGTTTCCCTGGTTGGTATAATTATCAGTAAAAAATATTTGAAGGCGACAATGTTTTAATATTTAATGATAAAGTGTTAAAGTTAAATTAAATATTTAACTTTATCGTTATATTATAAGGCTGGGAATATAAAGTAATGTTTAAAATATTAAAAGTTCCCTTTAATGTGTGCATTGTGGGAAATAATATTTTATTCTAAAATGTATTATCCCACATTTAGGAAATGAAGTGTTTGCATCCAGGAAGAAGATATAAATTGAGGTTGAGAGCTCTCTTTTGGGGTATGCTTGGATGAGATTAATGTTATGCTGTTGGATTTCGTAGAGATCTGATTATTGGGCTTGGAGGACGGAATCCCTCTTTGCTAACATTCTCTTCGTTGTTGAAAGACACAGTCAGGAGGATTAATGGTGTTTTCATTCAGGAAACACATTGGGCTTCATGTGGTGCTCTCGCATGAAGTTTTTACAGGGGTTTGAAAGTGCAGATTTGAAGATAGTGTTTTTGCTACAGTATCGCGTGAATAGTGTTTTGCTACAGTACCGCGTGAATAATGTTTTTGCTACAATACCGTGTGAATAGTGTTTTTGCTACATTACCACGTGAATAGCGTTTTGCTACAGTGCTGCGTGAATAGTAAAAATGCTACAGTGCCATGAATAGTGCTGCTATAGTGCATGAACAATGTTGGTATGAAGTTTACTTGTTTTTCCTACTGATTAGAAGTTTGGAAGGCTACCATTACATCTACAGACCACTACAACATTCAATTCCAGGTTTTTTCTATCATATTTTCATAACTAAGCATTGTAATTGTTGAATACAAACCTGAATAATTGTCGCAGCCCATAAGGCAGTTGAATGTGCACATTTATCTTGCGAATCGGTATTTAACAACAAATAAGAAGTTTCGGGTTTTGGATATATTGTTGTATGTTTGTCAAGTGTTTGATAAAATGCCATGTTGATTATTAAGCAATTTAATTGATATCACATAGTAGTTTGCAAGTCTCTTTCAAAATGAAAATAGGGGTGGTCATTACAAAATTTGTATCATTTGCCCAAAATAAGATGCAAAACTCTTAATAGATCATTTCCTTAAGCTGATTTGATGTCTTAACATGCTTAGGAGAGAATAATTTGAATTTAAGAGAATGAAAGGTAAGTTAGAGGTCTACTTCATGAACTAAGAAATAGGAGCAAACTTCATGAACTAAGAGAGGGGAGCGAACTTCATGAATCCAAGGAGGGGAGCGAACTTCACAAATTGAAGGAGGGGAGCGAACTTCATGAACTGAGAGAGGGGAGCAAACTTCATGAATCCAAGGAGGGGAGCGAACTTCATGAATTGAGGAAACAAAGCGAACTTCACAAATCGAAGGTGGGGAGCGAACTTCATGAACTAAGAGAGGGGAGCGAACTTCATGAATTGAGAGAAGGGAGCGAACTTCATATGCGCTCACCTTGTGGAGCAAACTTCATGTGTTCCACTCCCAGAGCGAAATTCTTCTATAGGCCTTCCCTTAGGCTAATTGACATGTTTTCATCAAAGAATGGTTATAAGCAAGTTCAAAGATCACTTCATGAGCAGCAAAGTGATATTGAACTTCATGTACATCAAGGTGAAAGCGAACTTCAAGTGTCCCTTCCTTAGAGCGACCTCAACTTCAAGTGCTCCGTCATGAAGGCAAATTCTCTCTAAATGCTTTTATTAAACCTGCAAACCACATGAAATCACATAATTATACCACACTAGGAGTTATATATAAGGTATATATCGTGTGTGTTAACGCTCATTTGTTTGTTTTGCAAGAGATGAAGAAATATATCAAGGGGATCACATTGAAGGAGGATTGAAACAAGTTTCTCAAGGATCAAATTTCAACACCAAGATTAAGATACAAGGAAGATATCCTCAAGGGAACTTCATAGACAAACACAAGAAGGTGATTACACAAGAAGCATTCACTTACACAAAGACATGATTCACAACACCAACAACATGAAAGGAGTTATAGAGAAGGAATTCCAAAGCGGAGAAGCAGTTGTGCCATCAAGAATTCAAGGCAACATCGATACTTCAAAACTAAGAGGAAGACAAGATCTATAGCTTGCACCTCCATGATTGAAGCCCTTAAGAGATAGTTTCAAAAGAGTTAATCAAAGTTAGAAGATCATCATCATCACAGCTGAAGCTGGAGTATCAAGAAATATTCCTTCATGATGATCTATCAAGCCTATAAGTGCAAGTTAATGGTGGAATCATAGTCATCATCCCAGTCACCACCTGCCAATCAAAGAAGTTCCACATCAACATGTCTAGATGCAATATACCTGACTCGCCTAGGATGGCACAAACTTCAGGGCACCTACCCTTATTATCTATTGGTCATGCCAAAGTGTTGTAATTATTTCATTAGCCAAAATTGAGTTTGTTGTAACAAACCCTGATTAGGGTTTTCATTGTAAAACATTGGTTGTTGATGGAGATTTGATCGTGGTCGTTCATTGTAATGAGCTCTCTATAATAGGCTCAAGCTCTTCATTTGTAAAGGTTAATAGTGAGTAGTGAATAGTTAGTAGCAGGAGAAGAATAGAATAGCAATTAGAGTAGAAGTTAGATTAAGAGAAGGCAAAGATTGTTACCAAACCTTGTTGTAAAGAACAATTGATTTCATTGAAGCTATGGTGAATTTGATTTGTTACTTCAACAATTTGCATGGTTTTTACTTCTCAATTTCCTTTCATGTTGATTAGATTGAATGGATGAATTTGTTGAATGTATTTGTGTGGAATCCGTTTGATCCATACCACTAGCCTCTTGCTGATTGTAAGAGTGCCTTGTGTGGTCAACTGGAATGATATAAGCCTAACTTCAAATTGTTATACGTCTGTTGTTTATGCATTAACTTGGATGGTAATCAATGTTTGATGGTAAGGATTTGAACATCTTTGCATTATCCCTTAGAAGATTGCACTGAGCTTGTGTCAAATTGTTCAAGTTGATGGTGAGACCTCGCCCAATAGGATTCCATCCAATCATTCACCTATCTTCTTACATTCTAGGTCTTAAAATAGACTCTCTCAACCCTTTATCTTTTGCCCTTTTTTTCAACTCAAGCTAGTTTAGGACAAAAAAGCATCACAAGATTGCAACATTAGATGATCTAAGTTCCAGAGATTCAAGCATTCGACAATTCAACGTAAGTCCCCTTGTGATTCCAGCATAATCACATCAACCAATTGTGTTTATCCACACGTCGTGACCCGACATACCAAAACCTTGGAGTTGTCTCATGTGATCCTTAAGTTAATCTTTAGCATTTGAGTAACTTTGTTCAAGAGAGGATAAGATACTTGTGGGTATTTTATTCTGTGTTGGCATGTGCATTAAAAGCACATCAACAAAACCTATCTCCAATCACCTCTCCAATTAAAAAACTCTGCCCAGACCTTCTCCACAAGTCCCAAATGGCCCCAATCACTAGGTTTCAAGGTGAGGAACCTCCATTAAGTCTCTTTCTAGGAGGGTTTATTGGAAATCAATACTCCAGTCCTTCTCTCAACCTGCCACCACTTCAAACACACCTAAATATACCTGCACATGCTCAAAAGTCCATCCTCTAAGCCTTGGTCACACTGTTTCATCAAACACTCACTCTAAACCACCATTTTCAACTCAAAAATACATGAAATTATCAACTAGGGTATCAGACCAGACCCTCAAATGACCTTCCCTGCTCACCAAAGCATTCAAACGCCCACATCTTGCTGTCTTGGGCTCATTCCACTCAGCTACAAGGGATACAGCAGGTGGAATGGATTAATTTCATAATTTATACCCACAAACCCCTAATCTGTCCACACAGACCTGCCTTCAATAAATTTACAACAAAATGCTTGAAACACAATGAAAACTCTTCAAATCAACACCAAATTGGAGTTAACACATACACCTAGCAAATTCAAGAGGCTTTTGCATCATATAAACACAATACGGACCTGTACAGAGGTCTGCAACAGCAATTTAACAGTCAAAATGCAGGGAAAATCATACTTTATTATGGTTTCAGTATACAAAATTCATGGCCAGCCTTTTCCAACGTTCACAAAGCCATTTAAATATTAAATACATCATCCAACCTCCAAAACCGACCACAACTGACTTTTGAACTTCCTTCAGCAATTATGACTCTTCACCTTCCTAGTTTGCACTTTTGCAACTTTGACAATTTGTAATGACAACTTTTACAACATTTTTGCAATTTGTTCAATATTTGCCATATAACATTTAAATGACCTTGTACACCTTACAAATGGCCCACAATGACCTTATTACACACAAAATTGACTCAAGACACCTAAACTCTAACGGTAGACCCAAATTGCATCCATAAGAGCAACATTTACAATTCTTTACACAACATTACGCCTAATGACCAAATGACCCACATTACATAACGAATGGTCTATTGTGACCTTATTTGTCTAAACAAAAGACTCAAAACACCTAAAACTATTAAATGACTTCATTTGACCACATTTGCACAATAGGAGCTTGTTGCCCCTGCACCATTTATACACACTACTTGGCCCAAGACCTCGAGCAATTAGTTTACTTTGATTTATATAAAAGACAACACATGTTACCCCATGAAATTGAACTAGAATATATGGATTTTCCAAGCTAACAAAGAGTAATTTTTTGTTGAACTTACCTAATATTCCATAGTGGAAGTTTGATTCTATTATTGAGTATGATTCAAACATCACCAATAACTTTAACTTTATGTGAGTTGTCATCACCAAGTGAAACCAAATCCTGGTGAATATTATTAGTACTAGTTTGACATACATTACAATCAACACATAAAGTGTTAAGATGTGCCTAAATCAAAGAACCAACAATTACTTTTGACTTTGTCTAAATATCCATCAAAGCATACTCATCATCATGGTTTTTCTCAGCTATAGCTGCCACTTTAGCTTCATTTTATGGCTTGTGGGATAGATTATGTTAGAATAATTAGGATATCACCTAATTAATTATCTAGTTAGGTCGTTTATTACTTTATTACACTTAAACCAAACTAATGATTGCCTTTTATTTTATTAGGTTAAGCTATTTTTAGCACATTTCGTCTCATTCATTATGACATGGACACTTGCCAAGCTCTTTTTTAATTTTTATTTAGGGTTTAGATCTAGGGGTTGCATTATCCTTTATATAAGGATTCATTCTTTCATTAATTAGTCTTTTGTGCATCAATACAATTCTTAACTTGTTGAGCAAATCTATCTTGTTTAACTTTCATTTGTGGTAGGTGTTTTGCTTGCAAGTGATTGTTGGGCTTGTGGGGTTGAATAAATAACTTCAACAAATTATAGTCTTTTCTTACATCATTCTCGATATGCTCAAATTTCAGATAGTAGAAGCATTGTACATTTCTCTATGGTTGTGAAGTGGGAGGAGAACTATAGTTTGTCTCTTAAAGCCATGTAGCAAGTGCATGTTTTAAATTACTAGAAGGAATTCCACTCATCTATTGTGGTCATTGTGTCTTTTGCAACAAGTATGGCTTTCTGCCAATAGGCGGTGAAGACTCCACAAAAGAAAGGTGGTAGGTTGTTGATGATCAGAGCAATCATATTTTCTTTATCCACTAGTTTGTTGACTGCAACAAGTTGATCCCTAAGATCTTTAAGTTTTAGAAGATTATCTGACAAATACCCACTCATGCAATTTAGTAGGACACATGATATTTTTTAAATATGGGACTTGACCTTTTTTGTTATGACTTAATATTTGTTTTTCAAACTATCCCATGATGTATTTGCAGATGTTGCATTTCAGACTTAGGTGATTAAATCATAAGACATAGACAACTTTAGTACTAATAGGGCATTTCTTTGCTGTTTGTCAAAATCATCAAGATTGATGGCTAGCCTAGTTTTGTGCCTAATAGTATTTTATCACACATTCATTACTTAGTGGATAGTGAGTATTTTTTGGCTTAATATACTATGAATTTTCCCAGTTCATTTTTCTGCCTTTGATGATAGTGAATTTTTTATATTAGAAACTTTGATTGGAGGGGCAATGTGACTCTTGCAAAAACATCCTTCAAACTCTACAAAAATACAATGTGATATTTTCATCCATCATCCTTTGCATGCCATGCAATTATCTACACCCGAGGATCCTCTACACAACTCTTGCAAACTGAATCAAAATGTTTTGTGCCCTAATGCCTAGTGCAATTTCCATCTTTATAGATTTCCAAAACCTATGGATTTTATTTGGCTGCGACAATAAATGTGTAGCTCACAACGTCTACAAATCGTGACTATAAAAATACTGAAAAAAATGGGCAATTTCTCCATAATTTGGGACTTGTTTTGTGCCCTTTTTAAAATGTGCAGCCTTCAATTGTGTTTCTCAATGATCATGAACCTCCTTTGATTTGGTGATGGTGCATGCTTGATTCCTGACCTGCTTTGAACTCCATACAAATGAACATGATTAGATGCATTGCTTGACATTCTTGTCAAGGATGGAATTGGCAGTACAATGAAAGATATTTTGGGATGTCCCTAAGCTAGAGGCGGAATCAGAAAATTTTACTCCCCTAGTGAGCAGTGATCCTCTCTCACAGTTCATAGGGATGATCGAAAATCAGCTTGCTCTGAAAGGTAAACTGCGCTTAGAAAAAATATTGCTACCATAATGGTGTAGGATTTACAATGCACCCCGCTTTGAATTCATTTGCTCATGGTGCAAATAAATTATCAATCAAGCCAGGTGCGAAGAACCTAAGTTCTTCCAACTGCTGAAGACTGATTGTTTTTGTTTGTTTTACAATTTTTTTGGTTTTGGAGAATATATGCTTTTTTTGTTTTACATTTCAGTTATTAAATGCATAGGAGAACACACAATGCCGGAATTATTCCTTTCTCCTTGTTGAGCTTATCAAAGGCCTCCAACATGCAGCGCCTGTACTTCTTGATACCCCACGGTCCTATTGGAATAATTCCAGTATTTTTGAATGCTTCCACACAAAATCGCCCAAGCCCTATTATGTACGACCCAAAAGAAGGTACAGCTGGTAATGGCAGCAACTGTACGGCTGGAAAAGGGTGCCAATATTGTGCAAAATAAAGCCCCCATTCAGCTCTCCCCATCCGATTATAAACTTCCTTCAATCTGCCAGAAACTTAGACGAACTCTTACAAATTTAGCTCAAATAGAACCCTCTGGTGTGAAGTTCTTTGGATGCCGCTTTCAATGGATATTTCACAACCTCAATATGGCTGCAACACAAGATTTTTTCGTTCTCCAATGGTTGGCTGAAGACATAAACCCTTGGCTCCTTGCAGAGAAAACTCATGAAATTGATGCACCAAAGAATTGTTCGATTTCCAAGGAAAGTGAATATATACATTTTCAAGAGGGGTCGATATCTCCCAAAAAGCACATTTAATAACAATTAAATGTTATTACATTTGCATCCTTTAATATTTCACCCTTTTAATACCTTGGAATAGGCGCCCAATATTAATTACTTTATTGGTCCCCTTTTAATGATGAATTGACCCTTCATTATGAATTTAAGTTATAACTTTATAATAGCACCTTATATTAATTAAATATCATTTGAGCCAATAAAACATTAATATCTCCTTAAGTACTTAATATTTGATCATACCGTCTGAAACTGGAGTCAATTCCATGGATCTTGATATGACCAAATACCTTACTAAAAATAGTAAGGGTCCCTCTCAACCAACCTGTGACTTACTATAAATAGTAAGTATAGCAAATGGAGCCCTGGGAACACCAAACTAAAGCCAGAACTGAAAACCACTGAACTCTGGAGATGATACAAGCCTCAGGAGACCCTCTATCCATACCCATTAGCCTACGAGGGTCAGAATGATAGGCTAATCTCACTGAATATCTGATGTCTAACTAGAAAGGGACATCACGGTCCACCCTCCTTGAAATTGCTTGTCCCCAAGCAATCTCAACTACGGATGATGCAAGATATCCTCACTCTCCCAAGTGGCATCCTCTACTGGCAAATCCTTCCACTTAATTAAACATTCTCTGATCCCGCCTCCATAACTGTTTCTGTCTGACATCCAAGATGGCCTCAAGTACTAAAATCAACTTCCCCTCATCATCTAGGGGTCGTAAAATTACAGAAGGGATAACATGATGTCTTAACGCCTTCTTGAGGCGTGACACGTGGAAAACATTATGCACTTTGTTGTTTGCCAGTAAATCCAACTCATAAGCCACTTCACCCACTTGTATGATAATCCTGAAGGGACCATAGTAGTGTGGCCTTAGTTTCTCTGCACCACTCTTCTTGAAAGTGGATTGGTGATAGGGTTGTAGCATCATATATACCATATCCCCTACCTCGAAGGATCGCTCAACTCTCTTCTGATTCGCATACTGCTTCTGCTAATTCTGTGCCTTTTGGATATTCTCCTTAAGAGCTCTCATAATGTCCTGATTCTCCTATAACAAAGTCCCAGCACTAGGCACTCTACTGTCACTCAACGGTAAATCAAGGAAACTAGGTGCCTCATATCCATACAGGGCCATGAATGGTGTCATCTAAATTGACATGTGCTGAGTAGTGTTATAATAGTACTCACAGAGATAAATCCATTTCATCGAAGCTTTCTATTGTCCAGCTATATAATTTCTGAGGTACCCTTCCACCCATTTATTTACAATCTTCGTTTGACTATCTGTCTGCGGGTGGTAACTGGTGCTTGGAGTAAGCTCGGTCCAACAAAGTCTGAATAATTCCTGCCAAAAATGACTCATGAACCTACTATCCCTGTCATTGACAATGCTCTAAGGTAAGCCATGTAACCTAAATACCTCGTGGAAGAACAATTCTACTACCTGTGCAGCTATGTATGTAGTTGTGATTGGAAAGAAATGACCATACTTAGTGAGCTGATCGACAACAACATATATGCAATCTCTACCTTGGGCCTTCGGCAAGCCCGTAATGAAATCCATAGACAAACATTCCCACTTCCTATCAAGAATGGGAAGTGGCTGAAGTAACCCTGCATGATAGGTATGCTCCTGTTCTGCTGATAGACAGGGCATTCTCTCACATTCTGTAGAACATCTGACTTAAGACCTTTCCAAGTGAAACGTTCCTGAACCTTTTTATAAGTCCTAAAATATCTAGGATGTCCTGCCATAGGCACATCATGAAAGGTCCTCAATACTTTGCTCTTCATCTCTGATCCTGGGGTCAAGAAAATTCTTCCCTTGTAAATGATAACATCATTTACAACTGTATAGTTGTTGTCTTGAACTGAACCCTCAATTATGCCTGAAGCCCAAGTGTCTTTGGCATACTTTGCTCTAATCAAATGCCTCCAATCCTCTAAAATCTCAACCGTGGAGCTCAAATGTGGTTGGCGAGATAAAGCATCAGCAACAACATTATGTGTCCCTTTGACATAAACAATGTCAAAGTCATATGACCGCAGCTTAATAACCTACTTTTGTTGACGATCATTGAGATCTCACTGTCCTAGGAATTGTCTTAGGCTGTTATGATCAGTTTTAATGCTGAATTTGCTGCCAACAAGGTATTGCCTGAACTTGGCCAAAGCATGCATGATGGCCAACATTTCTTTGTCATAAATACTGAAGCTCCTCTCAGGTCCTCTAAGCTTCCTTCTTTCAAACACGATAAGGTGCTTATCCTGCATAAGCACTGCACCAATGCCCTCACCCAAGGCATCACACTGTAGCTCAAAGGGCTTAGTGAAATCAGGTAATGCGAGGACTGGATATGTAGTCATCAATTGTTTAAATTTCTCAAAACACTCTTGTGCCTCAAGAATCCAAACAAACGCCCCTTCCTTCATCAGATTAGTGAGCGGGGCTATGAATGCCCACTGACAAATCTGTGGTAGAAGCCACACAACCTTAAAAATCCACGGAGCTAAGTGAGGTTCTCAGGAGTAGGCCAATCAATAATAGCTCGGATCTTATCTGGATTCATCCGCACACCCGCTGCACTGATAATGTGGCCTAAATACAACTCTGCCATACTCAAATCACATTTGGATTCTTTTGCATACAAGGACTCCCTATCAAGAATTCCTAACACGGTATACAAATGGTCAAGGTGCTCCTCCCACGTCTTGTTGTACACCAGGATATCATCAAATAAGGCAAGTACAAATTTCCTCAATTGAGGCTGAAATACCCTATTCATAGTAGCCTGAAATGTAGCAGGGGCATTGGTTAGCCCACATGGCATAACCACAAACTTGAAATGACCACAATGGCATTTGAACGCTATCTTCTCGATGTCCTACTCTCTGACTCTGATGTGGTGATACCCTGACCTTAGATCTATCTTTGAAAAGAAGCAAGCACCATGAAGCTCATCAATCAGCTCCTCAATCCGGGGGATGGGATATCTATTTTTAGTTGTCCTCTTATTCAGGACCCTATAATCAATGCACATGCGAAGGGTACCATCCTTTTTCTTCACTAAAACCATCGAAGAGGCAAAAGGAGATTTGCTAGGCTTGATGTGCCCCATAGCAAATAGCTCCTTAATTGTTTTTTCAATTTCATCTTTCAGCTGCTTTGGGTGTCTGTAGGGAGTAATCATCAGGGGTTTTGTACCCTCCTCCAATTCAATGATGTGCTCAATCCCTCTGTCTGGAGGTCTACTAGGTGAAATATCACTGAACACCTTAGCGTGCTTGATCCTCAACTCCTGTATATCTGGATGGTAAAGTGGTTTTTGTCGTCCCTCTTGTGATGGCATCAACATGCAGTCTGCTGCCCATTCAATCATGTCGTCGCACATAAGTCTTTCCATCCTCCTAAATGATATCATCCTAAAACTGTTGTCCTTGATATCATTCTAAAGAACACTGAAAACTGTATTACAGATGCACAATGGTTGGAATATGCTTGGCTTCTTTATGAGTGGATTCACGAGAAGGACTACCCACTTGTTGTTAACACATCAATGGAACTCTTCACAATAGATGATATTAAACAAGGAATAAAGAATTTAGCAAGTGGTAAAGAACAAGACATAGATGGGTTCCAGGCTGAATTCTTAAAATGGGGGATTGAGACTCTTGCCCCTCACATAATGAGAATCTTCAATAACGTCAATTGTAAAGGTTTCCCAGTGGAGTGGACAACTAGTTTGGTCATCCCTCTCTTTAAAAATGGAGATATCAATAATCCATCTAACTATCGTACGATTATGGTAAATCCTCTCTTTGGTAAGCTCTTTGGGAGCATGGTAGAACGAAGGATGAACAGTTGGGCAGAAAAGGAAGGTAAGAGGGCAAAAGGGCAGGCGGGCTTTAGATCAAAGCATTCTACCATTGATCACTACATCACTCTTAGACACTTGATTGAAAAAAATTGGAATACTCTAGGTGAGGAAGCTTATTGTTGTTTTGTGGACTTCAAGAAGGCCTTTGACATAGTTCCTAGAGATAAACTATGACATAGAATGGAGGAGCTAGGCATACCAGATGTGTATAGAGCCGCTGTTCATAGACTGTATGAGAAAGTTAGAGCTAAAACCAGAACAAGGGAAGGTGTGTTAGAATGTTTTGGCAGCGATATTGGAGTCAAGAAGGGCTGCCCTCTATCTCCCACACTTTTTGGTCTATACATTGATAAGTTAGAAGCATGGTTAAGCAAGACAAAAGGAGATGGTGTTCAGTTGGTTGGGTATGTGGTGAAACTACTTTTATATGTTGATGATCTTATCCTAATTTCAAAATCAGCTCAGGGGTTAAGGGAACATCTCAAAGCCTTAGAAGATTTTTGTTTGGAGGTTGGGATGCAAGTGAACATCACCAAGACCAAAATAATGATTTTCTCATTAAAAAGAAAAGATCAACAAATCACCTTTCTTTTTGAAGGCAATCCGTTGGAAATTGTGAAAGAATACAAATATCTTGGGATTGACTTTCACTATAAGCCCAGTTGGGAGACTTGCAATACAAAACGGATATAGGGAGGTTGGAAAGCTTCATACTTCAAAATAGATGCAGAACAATAGAACTTTGGGATTGGAAAACTAGGAAAACCCTCTTTGGTTTATTGGTCACACCAGTTGTCCTTTATGGGTGTGAAGTGTGGGGAAGCAGCATGTCAAATTGCAAGTGGAGACAACTAGAAAGGATCCAGAAACATCTTATAACAAGCAACCTCAAAGGTAAAACCACAGTTCCATACGAAATTCTATTAGCTGAAACAGGTACTTTCCCATTGGAAGCATCAGCGTAAATCCGATTGATATGCTATTTAAAGAAGGTTGATAACAAGGATAAACACCGTTGGCCTAATATAGTTGTGGGAGAGATGCCAGATGGGAGGAAGAAAACATGGATGAAGCAGAATAACAATTGGATGAACAAGTGGGACATCAAGTTGCATGACTGTTCTAGCACCAATAGTGAAATAAAAAGTTATGTTACTGAAAGATTTCGAAATGCCATGTGGTAAAAATAGATTGGGCGGAAAAAAGCTTACTACATCAAAGAGTTTAACTCAACAAAGGACCATGGCGAAAAAACATATTTAGGGGCTATTAAAGGGATAGTGAGGATGCTAGTTGCACAGTTGAGAACAAGATCGCATCACCTTGGATGTGAGACCGGTAGGTGGAAGATACCCAAGGAAACATGGGAAGAAAGAACTTGCATATTTTGCAATAAGGGCAGTGGAAACAGAATGGCACTTCATCATGGAGTGCACAAGGTATGAGGATATCCCCAAATAGTACGAAAAGGGATTAAAGGTCGACAACATGCACTAGTTATTTGAGGAAGATAGAATTAAACAAACTGCTAGCCTCTTGGTCAAAATTAATAGTAGGAGATCCGACATCGAAAAGAGTTTGAAGTCAAATTAAGGATGCTATCTCCGATCCCATAGACTATTTAGTCTCGTGGACGTTATTAAAATCTTTCATTTCATTTCATGATGTCCTTCAACACATGGGTTCTCCCATCTACCGTGAATCTTATCTCCATCTCTCAAAGGTTAAGAGTGAACACCCCTATGTCATGAAGCCATCTCATTCCCAAGACTACATCCGCATCACCCATAGTCACAACATAAAAATCTGCCTTAAATTCATAATTATTGACTCGCAAAGGAAGTCCTGGAATCATGTTGTCACACACTTAAGAGTGTAACCATTTGCAACTCTCACCCTTATACCTTCAAATTCTTCAGTCTGAATTCCACGCCTCTCAACCAATCTAGCATCAATAAAATTATGCGTGGCGCATGTATCCAACAGGGTGAACCCTCTGTCTAGCTAACACCCTGCACATCCTGAATGAGCCCTCCTGCTGAACGCTAGTGAGACGTGCCTCCTATAGTATTACTTCCTCTTCATGCACACCTATTTTTTCAAACTTTTCTGACTCAGATTCCTCATGATCAGTTTGCTGGTCTGAATTTTCAGATTCGGAATCCTCATAAAATGCCTACATAACTCGGATAGCCTTACCCTTAGACCTCAATGGAGAATCATGATTTGCATCATAGGGGCCCTTGCAATAAAAATACATTTTTTTCTTACGCAAATCATTGAGTTTTTCTTTGTCAAATGGTGCTGCTGATATATCTTTTTGATCTCCCTTAAAATCTGATTTTCCTTGTTTTTTAGGAAAAAACTTGTTGTCCCTAGATGAAGAGGATCCCTTTGATGAGAACTTGCTTTGTGGGGCTGCAAGTTCCATGCTTCTAGCCTTTTTTATTGCTTCCTATAGTGAGAGTGGGTCAAAAGCCTTTACCCATCCTCTCAAAGGTTCCTAGAGGCCCTCAACGAACAACACAAGTAACCTCTGCTAAGAGATGTTGGAAACCATAATTGACAACCTTTGAAAGTCTCTAATATAACTCTCCAAACTCCCCACCTGTTTAAGCTAAGCAAGATCTTTGAAATATGACTCTGGATCCTTCTTATCAAAGTGATCAACCAACGGATCAGCAAACTCCTAATATGAAGTGATGAGGTTATGCTGCAAGGTAACCATTCCATTATGCCATCAATCATGAGCCACTCCATCCAAATGCATTGTAGCAAATTTGATTGCATCTCCCTCTGTCATAGGCTGTAAGTTGAAGTAGGTGTCCAGCTTATGTATCCATGACCGTGTTGTGACCATCCCACTCCCATCAAACAGTGGTAGGGTAAGTTTACTAGTAGCATATTCCAACTCCTTGTTTTGGTTCCTTGGTCTCCTGTCCTGCCTTGCCCTCTAATGTTTTCTCCTCTGGTTCATAAACCGATCAAAATTCATGTGTTCCGTTACATTCGGAGGAAGTAAACTCCACTCATCATGCACTGCCATAACATTATGAGCAAATATAGCATCATCAGCTTTCCCAACACCTCCTTCCGGTTCGTTCTTCTTGGTAGGCCAATCAATGGTGTGTGTAGGAGTTCCACAAGCCTTGGACTCCCAACCACACTCCTATTATCCTACTGCTCATGATTTTGCCTTCTAGGATTAGCCAATTGTTGTATTGATGTGGCGAGCTGCTGCAATGTATCTACTATACGTTGTTGTCCATCCTGTAAACCTCTCATGGTTTCCCTCACTTCTTTGGCTTCATCTCGTGGTGGACCATTTTCTCTTCTGTCACCCATACTTGCAACTTGTTCTATATTCCTTGAAGATGACTCCTAATGAGCCCCAATTAATCCTGATGTTGTTTTTCCTTCAGGTACATGTGGTGGTTCCCAAGTTTTATGGGCTTCCCTCTGATAATACCTCTTTTCCCTGTCACTTGGTTGCATTCACAAGCTGATTCAGACCCAAAGGATGGTAGGAAACCACTCTGATACCACTGTGAAGAACTTAAGTTCTTCCAACTGCTGAAGATTGATTGTTTTACAATTTTTTTGGTTTTGGAGGATATATGCTTTTTTTGTTTTACATTTCAGTTATTAAATGCATAGGAGAACACACAATGCTGGAATTATTTAAAGTCAACTTAAATGCATTTAATAACTGAAATTGCAAACTAAAGATTGCCAAGCCAATTTATTTTCTCTTATTAGAAAATCGATTTTAGGAGAGCAACTACAATGCCAAAATGAACCTGATTACAGTAGCAACAAGCACAATCTTATTCCTTTCTCCTTGTGGAGTTTATCAAAGGCCTAAAAAATGCAGCGCCTATCTTTCTTGATACCCCACGGTCCTATTGGAATAATTCCAGTATATTTGAATGCTTCCACACACAAAATTGCCCAAGCCCTAATATGTACGGCCCAAAATAAGGTACGACTGGTAATGGCAGCACCTGTATGGCTGGAAAAGGGTGCCAATATTGTGCAAAATGAAGCCCCCATTCAGCTCAACCCATCTGATTATAAACTTACTTCAATCTGCCAGAAACTTAGATGAACTCTTACAAATTTAGCTCAAATAGAACCCCTGTGTGAAGTTCTCTTGATGCCACTTTCAACGGATATTTCACCACTTCAATATGGCTGCAACACTGAAGATTTTATCGTTATCCAATGGCTGGCTGAAGATAGAAACCCTTGGCTCCTTATTGCAGAGAAAACTCATGAAATAGATGCACCACAAAATGGTTCGATTTCCAAGGCAAAGTGAATATATATATTTTCAAGAGGGGTTGATTTCTCCCACAAAGCACAATATAACAATTAAATGTTATTACATTTGCATCCTTTAATATTTCGCCCTTTTAATACCTTGGAATAGGTGCCCAATATAAATTACTCAATTGGTCTTCTTTTAGTGATGAATTGACCCTTCATTATAGTTATAACTTTATAATAACACCTTATATTAATTATATATCATTCGAGCCAATAAAACATTAATATCTCATTAAGTACTTAATATTTGATCATACTGTCTGAAACTGGAGTCAATTCCATGGATCCTGATATGACCAAGTGCCTTACTAAAAATAGTAAGGGTCCCTCTCAACCAACCTCTGACTTACTATAAATAGTAAGTATAGCAAACCAAAGCCCTGGGAACACCAAATGAAAACCAAAATTGGAAACCACTGAACTCTGGAGACGATACAAGCCTCTGGAGACCCTCTATCCATACCCATTAGCCTACGAGGGTCAGAATGATAGGCTAATCTCATTGAATATCTGATGTCTAACTAGAAGGAGACATCACACTAGGTGCCAGTTCGGATTGCCAATCCTATCTTGGGATGAGTGTATCATGGATAGAACTTGTAGCGCATACCTTGCAGCTGACAAGTATTGAAGAGTACAAGAACAAGGCATTGCTACACTTGCCGACATTGAAGGAAGCCAGTTGCAAGTTGATGTCACAGGTCAACTTGATTTTATCACAAAAAATCAGTCAAAAACTTTGCACGAACTTCGAGGAACAGATTTTGAGGTGCTCATTAAAAAAAGCTTTGATATTTACATAAAAAATCAATAGACAAATCTTGGAAAATTAAAAATCCTTCTGCAAAAAACAACAAACCTTAAGTCACAAGTACAGAGACCCAAAAACCCTAAGTCGCAGTAGAAGAAAGCACACCCAAATCGCGGAAAATAAAACCCCTTGGCAATCAGGCAGAAATAAAACCCTTGTACAAACCCATCACGAAGAAAAAACATCCCATATGCAGGTAAAAAAACGCGATTAAACCCACGAAAAACGTCTATAGTCACATAAAAAACCCTCATGTCGCGACTGTTGTTTGCAAGTTCGTCACAAATTTTGAAAGAAACTGCGATTTCTTAGAAGAAAACGGAGCCGCAAATCCGCCATTTTCTAAAAAATATGCCGCGATCTTGCGTTTTTCTTTCAGAGAAATACCTTCGAACAAAATAAGCCCTTGCGTTTGGTGATGGATAAAGCGGCGATTTGTAGCAAAACAAAATGTCGTCACGGGAGTAGAAAACCCAAAACCAAGTGCCAATGAAACCCACGAATTAAACTTGAATACAATCCTTCACAATTTCTAGAAAGAACAGTCATGATTTGCAAACAACCCATGGAAATTACCCACACAATTTCAAACTTGTGTTTTTTTAAACAAAAAATATTGAAAAAAAAATTGAAAAACATTTTTAGGTTTAGCCACGAATTTTTTAATTTCAAAAAAATCTACCAAAAAAAATGAAATTGGCTCTGATACCATGAAATGGTGAATGCATATTAAATTGAAGAGCAACGAATACATATAGGCAATTTACATTACAATGTTTCTAAACGAAACAATTGAAAGTAGAAGATTGAAATAGAAACTATCTAACTAAACTAAACTAATACTAAATGACCATTAAATAATAATTAATTACTCTAATAAAGGTTGCAAGTGAATAATTTCCTAAAATGATTTAGATTTGTTCCAGTTAGAAAATTTATAAGATATGAAGAGCTATGAGGGTAATCATTGTAGTAATATTTTTTGTCACAACAATATATGAACTATCTAAAAATGTAACTAAAATGGTTGGTTGTAGGGGGAGGAGGAGTTGACACTTTTAGAGTCCCATGGGAAACAACTTCTCGCACAAGTCAAGGTTGAAGTCATATGTAGTAGTGATTGGCAAGAAAAAGAATTTGTAGCAATTTGGAACAAACTGCTTATAACGTAAATCTTGTATTCTATCAAAAGAATAATTCATGTATCTTTTCAAAATACTAATGATCTCAAAGACACTTTATGTATAGGCCAGTTAAATGTATGCCAATATGACAATCTCGATGTTATTGTATGGCAATAAGTGTTTGTAACAACTCATAATGTCACAAACTATTCTAAGGATCATTACATATCTATAACTTATCATTGAGGAATATGTTGTCACCACTAATTGGATCAAGTACAGTATATGGTAATAAACATTTTACCTTGTCTAGCAATTCGCAACTCTTGAAAAGGGATGGTATCTCGATGTATTGAAGTGGAAAACAATATCATTTTCCAATAGAACAAGAATTTTTGAAAGCAACATTGGAAGAACTAATCCAATGGTCACATACACAGATTGACTATTACAACCTTAGGGAAAAATTCTTTCAAAAATGAGTAGTTAATTTGTTAGTATAGGGTAGGATGACATTTACAAGACTAAAGGATATTTTTTGCTACCAAATAAATATTTTGGTCAAGCATGTTGATAGTTTTGAGAGATAATTAAGGAAGCTTCATCATTAATATCAATCTCAATGTTTGATAGTTCAAGGGAAGTAGTGAAGAATTCTTGAAACACCAAAGGGACTTTTGGAATGCAATACTCAGACAACCTCAAGATGCAATTCAAAGGAGCTAGAATGCTTGTTTGTCCAACAAGGGGCAGACCAAAGGGGGTTTAAGCAAAATATCTTTAACTTCATCCTCCATTAGCCTTGCAAATCACTTGGCAAAATCATGCGATTTGACAAGGAATTGGCACCATTAGAGTTCTTTGTTTGAATCCTTGCTTGATGTAGATCAATAAACTCAAATAACAAGTAGGTGTAGTTTCTCTAGGTAACTCTTGAAGTTTTTGGTGAAATGAAGGTTCATCGTAGATATGGCTATCTAAGGCATTGGTTGTAATGATATTAGTGCTTACTATAATGTTTTTTAATCGAAAAGGGGTCTTTCATTCAATTCAAGAAAATTGATGGGGTTTTTGCCCCTATATGGAGATATTATATCTAGTTGGTTCAACTAAAACCACAATTTGCATACTTGAACTTGACCTAGATTTGACAAACCAAAATTTTCTGATTTGGCAAGAACTTAGCAAAACTCAAATTGGTATACAAGTAAAACATATTTACTTTTAAAAGTAAAACATAATTTTACGCAAAATCAAGTTATAAAATGTATCAAATTAGTCTAGAAAACCTCGGGGAAGTGTTTTCTATTATATTTGAATACAAAGAGTACAAATTTGCATCATCATGTGGACAAAATAGCCAACTAGTAACTATTATAAATTTATGATGATTGTCATTAATAAGATTTTATAATTTCCTTTTCCCAATTCTAGTGAACAATTGGGGAATCTATCTAGTCCTTACACATGATTGCAACTCCTCACTTGGCCTAGAACTAAGTTACTGGGTCCAAAAGGGGTGTGGGTACATGATCCAAATTATGTATTTGGATGACAACACCTAAGTGAGAACCTGTGGTATTGTGGATTTGCTTACACAAACAAGGTAAACACAGAATTGAAGCAAGCCAAAAAGTAGTTCATTCTATTCGGAAATCCAACATATAACAATTCATGAGATTCCAAGGGTCACCAAAATCCCTTGAGAATCGAAACTCAACAGTCATATTTGTTTATTACATAATAAAATAAAAAACTACGAAATTTTAAAAAAACTATATCAAATTTTGTCCCAACTTTGACTAGACCTAACTTTCTACTCAGGACTCAAAATTGCGAGTTGTTTAACTCGTTGGAAAGGTCTCCAAGAGTTGAAGACCCAGAAAGGGGGGTAAATTGAGCTCAAAAGCATTATCACCAACTTGCTTGATGATTGTGTATGGCCCATAACGCAAAGGATGAAGCTTCCTATTGGCACCCTGCAATCGTTCCTTCTGGATATGCAACCACACCTTATCCCCGACTTGAAAATTATGGGGAGCACGATTCTCATCATGTCTCTCCTTATATTTCTTATTGGTATGCTCCAAGATTTCATGAACTTGTTCTTGCAGATGATGAATTCTATCAATGAACTGTGCTGCCTTATCTTCCTCCTTATCAACATGTGGAACCAGATCAGGTTGAATAAGTGGTATGGCAACATCCATGGGTGCAAGTGGTCGATAACCAAGACAAACCTCAAATGGGTTGTGACCAGTTGAACTGTGAATTGCCCTGTTGTTGCTATGCTAAATGTATGGAAGACTTTCATCCCATGTGCGGGGCTGTTTTGAGTGATACATGCATAGGATGTGAATGATCATCCAATTCACTACCTCTGTTTGGCCATCTGTTTGAGGATGGAAAGCAGTAGACTTTGTCAATTTTGTGTCCATCTTCTCCCATAATGTAGACTAGAACTTACTAAGATACCTACTGTCCCTATTTGAAATAATGCTATTCGGCAGACCAAAATGAACCCAAATGTGTTCAAAGAAAAGCTTTGCAATGTCCTTTGCAGAAATTGTCGTTTTACAAGCCACTGTTACTGCCATTTTTGAGAACCTATCTACCACAACATACACACAATCGTGGCCTCTTTTGGTGGCAGGAAGACCAGACATAAAGTCCATAGAAACTGAATGCCAAGGTTTTTCAGGAACAAGAAGTGGCGAATATAGTCCAAGTTTACAATTGGTAGGCTTAGCAATAGCACATGCAATACAAGCTTGAATATATGAAATGACATCATTTCTCAACTTTGGCCAATAAAAATACCTCTGAAGTATAGCAGTAGTCTTACCTATGCCAAAATGACCAAGAACCTTACTATAGTGAGCTTCCCATATCAACTTTTTGCATTCTGCATTGGGCACATAGATTTGGCCAAGGTGACAAAGCATTCCATCCTGCAAATAGAAGTCATTCACTTGATTTCCCTTCACCAATTGATTATAAACATCTGCAAACTCAACATCATTCTCATACAAGTGAGCCCAGGCTTCAGTTTGATGACCACATGAGTCCAATATCATACTTATAGCTGCAATCGGAGGCCTGCTCAAACAGTCTGCTACTTTGTTAATGCTTCCCTTCTTGTGGCGAATATTGAGATGAAATTGTCGAAGATAGGCTGACCATCGTTGATGTTGATCATTCTGCAACTTCCCTTGTGTTTGCAAAAATTGAAGAGGTTTGTGGTCTGTGTGGACGACAGTCTCCTTACCCAAAATATAATGTTTCCACTGCTTACAAGCTTGAACGATAGCATGCAATTCCTTGTCGTAATTGGCATACCGGTGCACTGTATCAGAAAAAGTCTCACTATGATATGCAATTGTGTGACCATGTTGCATGAGGACTGCTCCTAGGGCATATTCTGATGCATCGGTTTGTATTTCAAATGACTATTGTAGGTTAGGAAGAGATAAAAATGGTGCTGAACATAACCTTCGTTTTAACTCCTTGAACGCTTCCTCTTGAGCACATGTCCATTTGAACTTTGCTTGTGTTCCCCCCCACAATGATTGATTTAAAGGCCAAGACAAATGGGAAAACCCCAACACAAATCTGCTATAAAAGTTTGCCAACCCGAGGAAACTTCGTAACTCTGTGAGATTTCTAGGAGATGGCCAGTCCTTAATCACTTGTATCTTCTTAGGATCAACATTGACACCCTCACTGTCAATAACATACCCTAAGTATCTAATACTCTGCATACCAAAGGAGCACTTTTCTTTGTTTGCATAAAGCCCATGATCTTGTAAAGTTAGAGAATTTTTTCCACATGTTGCAAATGTTCCTCCCAAGTTTTGCTAAAGATGAGTATGTCATCCAGATATACCACCACAAAGGAATCAGTGAACGGTCTGAGTACATCATTCATCATTCTCATGAATGTCGCAGGGGCATTTGTTAGACGGAAAGGCATGACTAGCCATTCAAAAATCCCTCTTTAGATCTGAAAGTTGTCTTCCATACATCAGCTGAGTCAATTGGTACTTGATGGTATCCCGATTTCAAATCAATTTTTGTGAAGAATCGGGCCCCTCTAAGCTGGTCCAAAAGGTCCTCTATCCGGGGAAGTGGTTACCTATTTTTGACTGTAATTTTGTTCAAGGCCCTATAGTCAATACAAAGTCTCCAAGTTCCATCCTTTTTCTTTGCCAGAACAATGGGACTGCCACAGGGTGATGCACTTGGACGAATATGTCCCTTCTCAATCAATTCTTGTATTTGCCTCTTAATTTCATTATTTTCTAATACTAATCTATGGTAGACTAGTTCATTAGGCAATGGAGTTCCCGGTATCAAATCAATAGTGTCTCACTTGGTAGTGTGAAGGTACCCCAGTTGGTAACTTAAACAGATTCTCATAATTTATCAAAATCTGATCCATTGATCTTTTTTGCAGTGTTGTGGTGTTTGTGATGGCATGGGAATTATATACCGATTTCCTTTCTTCTCCAGAACGAATCATCAATAATATGAATGTTCTCGTTATAGCAACCAACCTCCTACATTGCTTAGCACTAATCAAAGATGTAGAGTATGCAGGGCTTACCTCTGGTATTCGGTATTTCTGCTCACCCAATCTGATTGTCATGCTGCGAGGTTTGGACTCATAAACACCATGGCGCTGGTACATATATGGTTGTCCCAGCAGAACATCACAAACATCTAGAGGAGCTCCATCACAGATTACCTCATCTTTGAAAGGCTTTATAGAGTATGAAAGGCGACACTACTGGTGCACTTGAATATCTCTCCCTTGACTTACCCATCCCATTGAGTAGGGCATACAACTCTTAGGACGAGTTTGTCAAGCTATGACATACATCTTGTCTGTCGAGTTTGCCAATTTGTATTAGCTCTCATGGAATCCATGGGCATACATCTCCTTCACGAGTTTGCCTAACTTGTATGGACTCGGGCATACATCTCTACCAAGAGTTTGCCCAAATTGGATAGATTCAAGGGCATACATCTCTTTCACGAGTTTGCCCAAAATTGTATGGTTTTTACATATATTGAATGAAATGAAAATTTCACATGGTTTATTATGTGTTTACAATACCTCCAATTCTGCTTTGGGAACTCGATACAATGGTACTACAATTTTTTTTCCCTTGGATATGGGTATGGGAAATATAATTATAATTATAAAGTATAAGAAAATTGATACTATAATTACCAATAAATAGAATATTTAAACACTATATATTATTGTATAGTATATTAATATTTATAAATAGAATAATATAATGTTTAGTGTGTTTAATATTATATTAGATAATATTTTACAAATATATATTATAATCTATTTAATATAAAAAGTATTTATAAATATTTAATATTAAATAGTATTTATAATATTTATATTATGTATTATGTTAAATAGTATACCCACGATGTCCTGCTATTGATGAACCATCAAATCAACGGGCACAAACCAGTCCATATTGTGATGTCAACGTTGTTGGATTTGCTAGAAAATCCAAAGCTTTGGGACATGTTGGAGACAAGGGAAGGGCCTAAGGGAGGTAAGAGAATACCTTTGCGACTTGGAGCTGGACCTTGAGTGAACCCAAAGTTGTCTTGAACCCGATACCGTCCTGTATATTTTCCATAAGTGGGCCTAACTAGTCAAACTCGGTAACGTAAGCCTTGAAGGTTGTGTGTGGCTTCATGCTACTACTAGATGGCAATAACTCCTCTAAAACATTGATTTCATACAATCCAATTTGTCTTGTATCTATTGTACCCACATCCTCTATAGTTTGTCTCCCAAAATCAAGCAATCACATCCTTTGGAAACAAGGAGGGCATCTCATTTTATGCAATCTAATCACTATAGGGATCAATCTCATCCAAATCAATAAGGTCATGTCATTCATCCTCCTAACTTTCTTGTGTAAAATCAAAGAATATATTGCATGAAAAGTAGGTCATTGAGGCATTGTTGAGTCAATCTACTGCACTTTTACCTGTGAATCATGTGAAACTGACTCCAATTGTGCTTGCAACTAAAAGCCTTACAAGGTTTATGCAAAATTTAGAGGGCTAGCTTATGGAAATTTGGGTATTTCTACCCTATTCTTTCCTCCTAGAACCTGAAAACAAGTGAAACAGACTCCAATTATCCTTGCAACTAAAATTGCAATTAATAATTGTAATTTGTATGTAAGATATAGTCCTCAAATAGCTATTGGCAAAGAAAAGTGCTTCCTCTTAGCTTGCTTTTAATTCTGCAACTCTAAAATAATCAGGTCTCTCATTGTGACCTTGGGTGTCATCCTTAATACATGTTGAGAGGCCCTTCATAAACTCAACACAAGCATTTGTGAAGCCATTGAGAATAAAAGCTTAAGGTTGAGGAAGTAATGTACTATATAAATGGGTTGGTGGAGTTGATTGTTATGCCTACAATCGATGATCTTCCAAATGGAGGGAAATATATTTGTATACCCCTCATAATATTTTGGATGGTCTTTTTGTCTCTATCCATTGCCACATAAATGTATCACGTATTTTGCTCCCCATTCACCAAGCGCAAAACCCTCACCAAAGGCTCTGACATCTACAAAGTGCAAACGATTTTTCAAATGTCTCTTTTGAAACAGTTTTTCAGCTGGCATGTATGTCGTGTTGTCAATGACAACTTGAACAACTTTTTGGTATGCCCAACTTTAAAACAACTTCAAGCTTTACATTCTTTATCTTGTTGGAGGCATTAGTTGACTTCCAAACAATCCCTCACCATTTGAAGCCACCAAAATATTGATGAGGGTGCAGTTTCCTTCCATCTATCCACGCATTTGAAAAAATTGTGCATTTGAACTTTCACCATTCCTTTTTTTGATCTTCTATAGTTGTTATTCTATCTACAATAGCTTCTTGGAGAAACCTTCTACTTAACTCTTTTGGGGAGGGTGCCTTATACCCTTATGTAGTAACCATCAATTTTGACACCAATTGCTCTTACTATAGACTCTTTTCCACATTGAAGGGAAGGTTGTAATATTAAAAAATTGTGCATGCCTTATTTGCTTCATTGTATACCTCTTTGTACCACCCTGTACCTTTTAGTGAAGTTTGTGCTTAATGTATGTTACTTGGCACAAAAGGGCCTTGTGATTGGGTTCTACTCAAGTTAGATATGTCATGTTTCTAGGCACAAAAAAGCGTGGCAATTGTGCTCTACTCAAAGTAGATGTGTCATATATGTGTTTAGTGTGAATAGAGCCCACAATGCTTGTTGCATTACGCAAGATGAAGGAATTCCAAGGCACAAAGAAAAATTGACTAAGTGAGAGAATTTTCTCTCGCCTAAATTCGTGAACTCCAGATAAGTTAAATTCCTCAGGCATGGAAAATTGATTGATTGGTTTAAAAATCTCTTGCAGAACATTATGTGCACAAGGACATGGAAAAAACTCCTTAATGATAAAAAATCTCTCTACATGAATTTTCTCTCCTAAAATTCCAGACGAATAGGATTCTTGCAAAAATGGATAAAATTGTTAAATTTCTCCTAAGGAAAATCTTTCAAAATACTTTTTTTGTGGCTAAAATGGGAAGATATTCACAATTAATGAGTTGGCGGCATGCAAAAAAATATTCCTCACAACTCAAGAATTTATATAAATTTCCATTTTTGAACTCAATATTGATGACGGGGTTCACTTGCATGGTGAGTTGTCGAAGGAAACATGACACATTATTGAAGAAAATCAATGCAACTGCCATTAACCTTTTGCCAACTTAGCAGCTTTAGTGGACTTTTATTTAAACGGGAATTGGTATTCATTTCTCACAATAGTTATTGGAGAAATTTGATGTTAGAGAGAGGTGGAGAAAAAGTCAAAAGTGAAGTGTTATTATTTTCCAGAAGTTGTTGTTCTCAGAGGTTTTATTTTATTCCAAGTTTGGATTTTACAAGCTGGAATTCTTTCTTCAATGATTTATTAATTTCCTTTATGATGATTTTAATGTTATTTATTTTATTTTGTAGGAATGGCAGAATCCAACAAGGCTGTGAACACTTCCGACGGGCACAGATCAAAAATGAGCAAGAGGGATTCCTTGCAAAATCAAAAGATTATTTCAAAGTGGAAGGAAGTCGGCGATAGTAACTTAGGAACATTCCAGTTGGGAGAATTCCAGAAGAGAATTTTTGGAACGGCTAGACGTGCTTTGTCAGCTATTGCCACCGGGATTGTCAAAAGCGGGAGGCTTCCCTCCAGCCATCCAATGCTCGGAGCTGATTATGGAGTGCGCGAAACATTATAATGTTGAGAGGAGCAATTTTGGCACCGGATGGCAAGCTCCTAGCCAACCTGACAGTTGAGGCAATTGGAGAGACATTTGGAATTCTAGCATACTAGTCCATTACCTACAAAACCAAAGAGAGAGCAACGATGATACATGATGCTCACATTGAGAGATGTGTTGGAATAATTAACCAAGTCTAGATGCAGAAAACAAAGCCACACATTTCCAAGATGCCCAAGCAAATCACCAGCATGGACTTCAAGCACGAGTATGCTGACCTTGTGCTGATGTTGAGCCGAATCATGGGATGTCAACAAGCATTCTTATTTGAACCTTGGATGTTTTTCTTCATCAGTGAAGTAATGGAAGGCGACAAAATAGTAGATTGGACAAGGTTAATCAGCCACAACTTGCATGAACAACTGAAGAATTTGAAACAATCCCAATCTTTTTATGTGAGTTCATATGTCATCTACTCGCTGGCAAGAATGGGCAAATTCAATGGCTTGCTAGGAAAGGGACCCATGGGATGTGGACCAGGACAATTGAAGTTTCATGAGTGCTATCTGCATTTGCACTTGTATGAAAGTACTTTCAAGATGCTAAGCGACACCTTCACAATGCATTTAACCAGGTTGTAAAAAGGTGGACTCCACACGAGGTTGTCATAGGAGGCTAGGAAGCTAATAAAGAAATATGGAGCCTGGTATATACAATTTCCAAAATTCACTTACATCCGGGTCCAAGGGTTTTTTTATCAGCCGTATAAGCAGCCAAGATATCCAACGGATAAGATGGTGCTACTAGAGCTTACGAGGCAGCTGACTGCCTATGACAAAATCCAGAAGAAGAATTTGTTAGTAGAATTTCCAATTGTCTTAGGAGATTATGCAAAAATGTGTCCAACATTGACGACAATTGAAAAGTCAATAGATGAACTATTATTCTATCACTTGACATTCTATACAACAAGGTCATTCTTTGACCCATGCAACAAAATCAGGATGGTTACTGGAGTGAAACCAAGCACAAAATTCAGCTGGAAGACTATTGGGCCAATGCCAGGGATGACTTTGAGGTCAAGAAGAGAATGTTTTCCAGACTGCTCCTCAACATGATAAGACTTTGTGAAGTCATTCAGGTGCCAAATCAAGTCGAGGAAGATGAAGATATGGTTCAATTTGAGTATGAAAATCTGAAGGATAGGCCTATTCAGGCTCTAGATTGGTTAGAGCCAGAGATTGATGATTTGAATGTTTTAAGTAGGCCAGTCCTAAAATTTACTAGGCACTAGGTTGAGCAACACACCACAAAGTTAAAGGCAAAGAATGCTCGCCTGACTTACCAATTAATGAGAGACTTGGACTCTCATAGCGAAGCAACACAAGGGTCATCAAGAGCCCAAGCCCGAGAAGAGGAAATTCCATAGGAAAGAACAAAACGTAGGAAAGAGAAAAACAATCCTAGGAATTCACAAATGAAGAAAAGAAAGGAAGTCCAGCAAGAGGAGCCGCAACAAAAAAGGCCAAGGATAAAGGAAGCACAGTCACCCGCCAACTCTTCCAATGTGCATGAGGTTGAGATGTTCACACAGGAAGTTGCAAGAAGCCAACCGCAATAAAATGATCTTGACACGGTGTAGGTGCAAGATATTCTCAACATCAATGCTTCCTATCAACCTATTCAACAAAGAAGTCAGGAACAGGAACTTTCTCCTAATCAAGAACAACGGGGTCAGGATTGTTTCATTGAAACAATTCTTGGAGACTTGTGCACTTTTGAGGAGGTTTTGTAGGAACAGGTGCAGATGGAAGTTCAGGATCAGCCAGCAGCTGCTCCAGATTGGTTAAAGGAAAGGATGAGAAAGGAGTCGCAAGAAGAAATGGATCCTGCATAGGAATTGGAGGAACTTCTAAGTAGAGTAGATAAGCCAGTAGAAAAGAAGGCAGCTAAGAAGTTTTCTAAGATCACAAGGGACAAGTCAGGATCCAAGATATTGCACTTAGCTGTGCCCAAAGTGGATAAAGATAGGAATGAAGTCACACCCAATGAATATGAAATTAGAGAGGTTAGCTTAGGGCATGCTTCCACAACACAAGTGGTGGAAGATTTTGATGAATCTTCCTTAGCATTGAAAGAGCAAATGAAAAGAATGAAAGAGAAGAATAGGAAGTTGAAGAGTGAAAACAAGGCATTATGCAAATATCTACGACACTTGAAGCATCCACTCAGAGAGGAAGATCCATCCTTTGTTCCTCCCCATTCTCTTCCCAAGGAATCCATTGATAGCATTGAAGAAATAAAGGGAAGAGCTCAGTGTTCTAAGGAATGGGTGGAGGATGTCTTCACTTGAGCTAGAAAATTCATTGAAGACTTAGCTCACTTCCACTGGAGAATTCTTGCTATCTTGAATAGGCTTGAGACTACAGATAGTTCATGGGAAAATGTGCATATCTTTCAGGACTTGACAATTCCACGCCTGAGAGCATTAATGAGAATTCCCAGGCATACTTTGCTCGATGGGAAGGTTGTCCAGGAGAATGAAATTTACGACTTCGCTCGGTGATTTTACACCGTCTTCACTGGGAAGGAATTGTTTGAAAGATTCAGCAAAGAGTCAGCGTCATTGAAAGAATCAGTCAGGAAGGTTCGGGAAGAAATCCATAATGCAGTTGAGGCATTATTTGCAAGAAGGTTGACTAATGAAGAGCTAACAGTTGACTTCCTAAAGGACAAGTTGCACGAATTCTTCTTCGTGGAATCCTTCTCCAAGGATCATCTAGAAAATGTTTCCTTGTTCTCTAGCATGATGTGAAGGATTCAAGAAGCGGCGCCAATTTGGGAGAAGATTTTCTCCAAGTGTGAAGAAGATATTTCGTTGCTGGAATTCAAAATGGAATCGGTGCCAAGTGTCTCTGTAGGAGAGTTGGAAGTCGTCGTCGCCAAATTCATTGCATTCACCATAAATGAATGGGACAATGGTTGCTCATTTTTGGACAAGAATCTTTTGACTGCATGATGGCATGATGGCACATTTATTGCTGGGGAATATTTGACCAAGCGAAGGCTGATTCAATGCATGGCAATCATCATATTTGAGGAGATAGTGGTGTATTTATTGCATGATGGGTGAGTTTGGATGTAGTGGACAATTAATGCATTATGGATGTCATTTTGAGCAAAGGATAATTAGTGTAAAGTGGGCAAGATTCCTTATTTATGACTCTCCCCACTACTTGGCGTTGTGTATTTTGGAATTTATTGGTTAGGGTTTGCATGTCCAATCTTGGCCGTTGATCAGTTTCTTATCTAGGTTGTCCATTTTCCTCCTGGAGGTCTATAAAAGGGGGTCACCCCATCATTTGTAAAGAGAGGGAGATTGTATGAAATTGTTGTGATAAGCTATTGAAGTAATAAATAGTGATATATTGTTCTCTGATGGTATACACTTGTGTTATTTTGTAGCTTCCTTGGTTTCACTTTCCTCGCTTAGTTAGATTTATTTCAAGCATTTAAATGAACAAAGTTGATTGCAATGCTTCATTGGTGAGGTCGCATGCTCATACCTTTTGTTGGTAGATGATTTCTATCAACAGTGTAAGGTTGGACTAAGCTATCATTTTGTATTCTTAATCTAAATTGTTGGATGAACATTGTTCTTTGATGGTGTTCATCAATGGCTTAAAATCTTTCAAACTCAACCTCTGAAGATTGCACCCGCTTTATGTAGTTGTCTGCTAGTGGCGAAGTAAAGTGTGGTTGATCTCATCCGAATCATTGCTATCTATTCAGTTCTTAGAGTTAGAATAGATTTCCTAAACCCTTTCCCACTTTATTTTCTGCATTTTCTTATCCAAAAGTCCTAAAAAAAGAGCCATTTATTGCCAAACCTTTTGCCAAATGTCCTTGAAAGTTTAGAAATTTGTTAAAATCTTCTTCAAGTGTGCATAAGTCCCCTTGGATTACCAGCAACATCACCAAACGAGTCTTTATCCACAGTAAAGTCACTAGTATGCAGTTGGAACCTTGGGATTCAATGTATGATCTTCCTACAATCTTAGCATACATCTGATTTTGATCAAGAGAGGTTAAAGTGACTGTTGGAAAACTTTATTTTGTGTTAGTGTGGTCACATAACACCGGCCAACAAGTGGTATGTGTGGTGTGTAGTGATCTGAGACGGGATTGTTTTTAAGCAAGTTATGTATGAGATGTGCGTTATTTCTGTATTCCATGAAGGAGTCATTCTGTTTATAGAAGTTGTGTATTACTTCTCTGTGTGTGGAGCAGAGTCTTGTAATGAGTAAGTGTAATGTCCCCTATTTGTAGGCTGTTAATTACCAAAGGGAAACATACATTACTACTTATCATGCTACATTAACTGTCATATTAAATAACTAGGTTGCTCATAGTACAGTAGGTATTGTCCTTATTCAGGCCCAACCTTAATCGTCTTCCGATTTCCTAGTCTTGGATGGGAGACTTGCTTGTCTAGGGCGAAATGATACCATCTCTAATACAGCCCAGATTACTGGAACCTCAGTCCATTCACCCTTGGGGCCTACAGCCCAGATTTCAGGATTTTGAGTTCTTTCACCCTTGGGGCTTATCTATCATGAGTTGGTTTTATTCTGCCTCTCCCTGACAGCATCACACCATTCCTTAGAAAAAAGGAATCAGATTGGGTTGAAGAATAGGTCTGTGATTAGGCCAATATCTAGTTGCACTATGCCAATGTTTAATACTTAAAGATTTCAGTCATATCTGATGATTATCTTACTGCTGTTATCAGCAGTCATGAAACACTAATTCAGTAACTTAATTGCTTAATATAATCATAAAGAAAACAAAGTATTATTGCCCAGGACAGAATAACATACCAGCCCCCTGTCCAAAGCAGAAGATATCAGAAAATTCTATGTGAATGGATCTCCAGTTTGGTTCAGACTTCCAGTCTGATTCTCTTCCTCTTTTTTTCCCGTACCCCCTTACTTCTTGTATGAGATGATACTTATATGTATTTTCCCATGTGAGCAGTGTTGTTTCTTTGAGAGTTAGAGACAAGTCTCTCTCAAAACATGTCTCCTCATAACAACCGTAAGTATTCATATTTGGTGGCTTTTCATAACATAGAAAGAATCGCTACTTAGTTAATATCATGTCTCTTAAGTTAGTGCATGTTTAGCATTAGTTTAGATATCAATGTGATCAGATACAATTATTCCTTTTAATTATTACATCAACTTGATACGGGGGACATGACAGTAAGTATAGTATTTTGTACATTTCAGACAGAGTGGAGCTTACGCAAAATGACATACTGGAGCTGTCTACATAATTACGAAAAGCTGTTACAGATGTATGCTTTGATTTACTTATGAAAAGTCTCAATATATGAAGTTGGTACTTATGGTGTTCAAAGTTTGTGCTTCAGATTTGACAAGTTAGTGCTCTGGTTGAGGTTGGTGCCTTGGTTGCCTTGAGTTGGTGATTTTCGTGTGAGTTGTAGCTCATTTATGTAATTGGGTTGGTGCCCACTTTTTGAATGGACGTATTTTTGTCGTGATTTTTTACCCAAAAGGGTTTTCCATGTGAAAAACCTATGTTCTTGTTTCTATGTTTTGCTTCTATTGCTATATCTTTGTTCTAAGTGGAGTCATAAGTTTTTAAAAGTTCTGAAAATTTTCAAATACTAATTCACCCCCCCTCCCCCCTCTTGGTATTCGCTGTGTGCTTCTCACAAGGCATGTCCATGTTAGTATAGCGAATCATGGTCAAAATGGGCTTGATGAAACAAGGAGATACTCCACACAATCCCACCATGAGTCATCTAAGATCATCTAATGTCCTCTTTTGGGATTGCCCTGAATCTTGCCATTGTAAATATCAAAGTCTGCTAATTTTCACCCTTATTAATTCTGATATTAGATATTGATCCATTGACTTTCTTGTCTTCTTTGATCTTATGGATGGTTCCTCCAATTCTTCCTTCTCAATTGAATAAATCTCTTCTTTATATCTTCATTGTGGGAAGTCACACCTCTTCAAAAGAAATGAGTCATCACTCTTCATTGCTGCCTCTTGAGAATAATAAATTACTCTTCAAATTGATCTCTCTTGGATGTCCTCCTCAAATGAGACTTTCTCTTTATATCCTCCAATGTGAGGGAGAGGTCACACCTCTTCATCATGTATGCCCCTTTGGCAAGAGACACTTCCTTTCCACCATTAGCACCCTTTGAAAGAGTGCAATTCTTCATTATTTCTGCCATTTGAAAGGAACACAACCTTTCACATTCAGATCTGCACTTCTTATTTATATCAGATCTGCACTTTTGATTCCCCAAATTATCCCCTCAAATGAGGTTCTCTTCTCCCTTTTATATCTCATGTTTGAGGGAGCCACAACTTTTCATTTCATGTCTTTGACCATTCATTAACTTAATTAAAATTTAATTTTATTCTTTTATATTTTTAATTTTAATTTTATTATATTATCATTTATCATTAAATTGTATTTCAAATTGGGGACTTTACAGTTATATCCTCCAATGTGAGGGAGAGGTCACACCTCTTCATCATGTATGCCCCTTTGGCAAGAGACACACCCTTTCCACGATTAGCACCCTTTGAAAGAGTGCAACTCTTCATTATTTCTGCCTTTTTGAAAGGAACACAACCTTTCGCATTCAGACCTGCACTTCTTATTTGTATCAGATCTGCACTTTTGATGCCCCAAATTATCCCCTCAAATGAGGTTCTCTTCTCCCTTTTATATAACATGTTTGAGGGAGCCACAACTTTTCATTTCATGTCTTTGACCATTCATTAACTTAATTAAAATTTAATTATATTTAATTGTATTCTTTTATATTTTTAATTTTAATTTTATTATATTATCATTTATCATTAAATTGTATTTCAAAGTGGGGACATTATAGATCACCCACTTGATTTTGGTTGCCTATTAGAGTTGTTTTGCATCCATCCAAATTAATTTTGGCTAATCACCATGCTAGAAAGTGCCTCTCTAACTTTCACAAGTTGTCTCAAGACAATTGTGCAAAACGGGTCTCTATAACCAATTAAACTAAGTTACCAGTTCCGGTTAGGATTCAAGTTCGGATTCGGGTACGGATTCGCGGATTCGGCAAACAAAAAAAAAAAAATTGGGTACGGGTATGGGTTCGTCCGTATATATATATATATATTTTAGTTTTTTTTTAATATATATATGTTCAAACTTCAAACATCAAAATTATATATGTTCACAGTTCAAACATACAAATATGAAACATACAACGAAACGTGATATTGCTGATTTCGTGTCAAAGTGTTTAGAATGTCAGCGAGTGAAGGCAGAGCATCAACACCCGGCAGGGCTTCTTCAACCTAATTTGATACCGGATTGGAAATGGGATATCATTTCCATGGATTTCATTGTTGGGTTGCCTATCTCTTCGCATCGGCATGATGCCATCATGGTCATAGTTGATAGGTTGACTAAGATTGCTCATTTTGTTCCTATTCGAGCTTCCTATACAGCAGCAGTGGTGGCACGAGTCTTCTTGGAAGAAGTAGTGAAACTGCATGGGGTTCCGAGGCGGATCATCTCTAATAGAGATCCTGTCTTTACCTCAGCTTTGTGGACCTCACTTCAGCATGCTTTGGGAACTCAGTTGAACTATAGTTCAGCCTATCACCCAGAGACGGATGGTCAGACAGAGAGAGTGAATCAGGTTTTGGAGGACATGCTTCTCATGTATGTTATGGACCAGCAGTCGCGTTGGGAGGATTATATCTACCTTGTAGAGTTTGCGTATAACAATGGATATCATAGCTCCATAGGTATGTCCCCCTTTCAGGCATTATATGGTCGTCCTTGCCGTACTCCTTTGAGTTGGGATCGGTTAGAGGATAGGGTGCTTATAGGTCCGGATATTCTTCGGGAGATGGAGCAACAGGTTGGGCGAATTCAAGAGCATTTGGTAGCTGCACAGGATAGGTAGAAGAAGTATGCAGATGCTCATAGGATAGATCGTCAATTTTCTGTTGGCAACCGTGTGTTTTTGAGAGTGCGTCCACGGAAGAGTCCGATCCGTTATGGGAAGGGTTCTAAGTTGGCGCCTCGGTTTGTGGGCCCTTTTGAGATTCTTGAGAGGATAGGTCCTGTTGCTTACTACCTTGTCGCCGAGTCTATCCCGCATCCACGATGTCTTTCATGTTTCAGTCCGTCGACCTTATCACCCTGATGTGACACATGTTCTTGATTGGAACTCTTTGCAGGTCGACGACGGGCAGCTTTCCATGGAACCCATGCGCATTCTTCAGCGTCAGGATTTGATCCTCAGGGGTCGCACCATCGACCAGGTAAGGGTCCTATGGGACCCAAATGATGAGACCTCAGCAACTTGGGAGGATGCAGTGAAGATGAGAGAGTTATATTCATATTTGTTTTAGGCTTCCAGGAGTAAGCCTAGTCTTGGGGGGGAGAATGTAGTACCCTTACTCATTTGAACTGATATTTTGTTCTTGTTATTCTCAGTGGATACATTATCATTTGTTATTCAGAATTATATAACATTGTTCCATGTTTTATCTGATTATGAGATATATAATTTATTTGCAGTATTTATGTACTTATGTTTTATGGCATTATATGGTTCATTGCTATGTACTAACGCTTTACTTCATCTATGCATTGTGTGTTGTGTATCTGCGAGTGTATGGGATGCATGGGGACGATTTTTCTTCATCGGTGTGTATGTTGAAATTTCTATATATATATATGCATGTGTGGTCGGTGATGCAGGATGTTGCAGGTACAAGTACCGGGTAGGTACGGGGTATCGTCTCCACCTGGCTACACAGGTCTGAGCGTGCCTTATATTTTCCGATGGAAGTGAAGGAGATAGTAGTTGACCCTATTTTTAGTCAGTTACACTCGGGTGAGTGCCTTCAGTTAGTCGTTCTATCAATTGGTTTGGTCTTCGTATTTTATTGTTTGATCTTTATAAAAGTCGCATGATGCTTGCTCAGTTTGCGTGTCTAGTGTTCCCAATTTTTGTATGTCATTGGTAATTGTTACGTTTATTACGTCTATAAGAGTAAAGAGTAGTTTTGGTAATTGGAGACAAAAAAGAATTAAGTGATCTAGTGACTTAATATTGTTTATAAAGGACGAATTAATATCTTGGTATGAGTTGATATGAATTTTATCAGCTTGTTAGCTCGATAGTTGCAATTCGATCGTTTGAATATATGTAAGGACATTATATACACGGAGGGCAATAGTCACTTATAAGTAGTTATTGGAGTTAAGATAAGGTGATTGTATTATCAGTAGTTGATATCGGCCATCGGATTATTGTGTTTTTGGATTAGGCATGTATAAAGTTAGAATTATAAATATATTATATTTAATAAGCTTTTCGAACGAGTTATATATATATATATATATATATATATATATAATTCGATTGTTCGAATATAAATCTATATGAAAAAAAAAGTCATTAGTTATAAGCATTTGAAATCAAAGTATGTATTTATATATTTAAACGTAAAATTTACTATGAAGATTAATGTTTAAATATTAAAATGAAAGTTATTAATTAATTATTAAAATATAATAATGAAATTATATTAAAACAAATAAAACAAACTTGTTTTTATAGGAGGTGGCGGGGGTTATAGTTAGTTTTAGGTCAACGGTGGTCGATGGTAATATCGACCACCCCCCTTAATATAGGGAGGGGTCGGTATTACCACCGACTACTCTCCTCCTTCATAAACCACGTACTCCTTCTTCCTCCACTAACACTGCAGTCAGTGGGCAATGAGAGGTTTCCTCCATTAACACTGCAGTCAGCGGGCAATGACACCTCTCGCCCCTCTCGCTGTTCAAAGCGATAAACAACCACTTCACCACGTCCAAACTCTTCCACGAGCTGCAGTTCATTTCATCTAATTGTAGATTGGCCGATTGAGGAGGGGAATAGACTGGCACGTAAGGTGAAGACTGAAACATAAACCTTAGTTGACTCAAGACCTGGCAGATTAAACACACAATTCGCTGAATGCAAACACATAAGTGTTTGATGTAATGTACCGATCTCTCCACCCAGCCGATAATTGCTATAACCACGATCAAGGAGCGCAAAGAACTATAGTTAACTGGAGATGGACTCCTTACGTGGAGGAACAAGAAGAGTTGGAGGTAAAAGACTTTTAGTTAATAACTATTACTAAGCCCCAGATTTAGGAGAAGCGATGGGTGTTTTTTTAGTATAAATAGGGGTGGGAGTAGAGAGGGAAGGAGAGAAGTCATTTTTGGCATCCAAGGAAGGACGGTGGATTGTAGAAAGAAGAATAGAGTTAGAAAGGATATTGTTTGATAGTATCAAGAGAGTTGTTTTCTTTGATAGAGTTGGAAAGTATTGGTGAAAAGGATCGCAAGCAAGGCGCATTTATCGGTGAAAGGGCGTTAAGGTCTTGCATATTGATCAACATTTCAATAGGTTAGGAATTTTTTAGTTTACGATCATTAATATTTACAATCTCTGTTATATGTCATATTTATTGTCTTGCTTATGAAATAGTTATGGTTATGTTTTATTTATCGTTAGGGATTGTTAAATAAAATCATATAATAGAAGTTGTGATTACGTTATGACTATAGAAGTGGATTAGTGTTTAAGTTCAAATTGCACACTTGTTATTATATGGAAGAAATGTATGGTTACGTTCAAAACCTAGTTATTAAGATTTATTAGACGTAGCTCTAGGAGAGTTTGGGAAGTAATAGTTTACTATTGATACGTTACAGAGATGGTACGAGTCAAACAGACAGCTCACAAATCCGTAGCAGGTTATGCTCACTACTTGAAAGTCAAGAAAGATTCTTTGACACCTGTCAAGCCTGTTGTGGATGACAACCCTCCTGAAGAGAACCCAGCTCCTGAAGAGAGCAAAGAGATAGAAAAAGATCCTACTCAGAGTCCAACTAAAGAAGTTACTGTTGGAAAAGGAAAAGAATCCTAGCTAAAGTGCTCGCCAGAAAAGCTGATAGTTATAAGTTCTGACTCGTCGGAGGGGTATACCCCCTTAAGTGATAATGAGTCTGTGGGGTACTTTCCCCTGAGTGAAAGCAAATCTAAAGGATATACTCCTTTAGATCATGTAGAGTCTGACGAGTGCACTTCTCCGTTTTTTCCGGAAGAACGATGTAACACTCTAGTGTAAAAATAAAATAAAGGAAAAATAAAAATAAAGACATTATTCTATGGAGAAATGTATTATGTAAGACTTCCTTGATGAAATAAATATATCTAATTTAATCGTAGTCTATGGTATAAGTGGAAATTATTAAGGTTGCGTACCCATAGTAGTTAACAAGAGTAATTGAACTCTTAAAAAAAAAAAAAAAACATGTTAATAAGTGTAAAATTCTGTGTTATACCGACCAAATTGTTCTTTGTGTCTTGACAACGAATATTCGTATTGCAAGTTAATTTTGCAAGTCAATACGAATATTCGTTGTCAAGACACGAAGAACAATTTGGTGGGTATAACACAGAATTTTACACTTATTAACATTTTTTTTTTTTTAAGAGTTCAATTACTCTTGTTAACTACTATGGGTACGCAACCTTAATAATTTCCACTTATACCATAGACTAAGATTAAATTAGATATATTTATTTCATCAAGGAAGTCTTACATAATACATTTCTCCATAGAATAATGTCTTTATTTTTATTTTTACTTTATTTTATTTTTACACTAGAGTGTTACATCGTTCTTCCGGAAAAAATGGAGAAGTGCACTCGTTAGACTCTACATGATCTAAAGGAGTATATCCTTCAGATTTGCTTTCACTCAGGGGAAAGTACCCCACAGACTCATTATCACTTAAGGGGGTATACCCCTCCGACGAGTCAGAACTTATAACTATCGGCTTTTCTGGCGAGCACTCTAGCTTGGGTTCTTTTCCTTTTCCAACAGTAAGTTCTTTAGTTGGACTTTGAGTAGGACCTTTTTCTATCTCTTTGCTCTCTTCAGGAGCTGGGTTCTCTTCAGGAGGGTTGTCATCCACAACAGGCTTGACAGGTGTCAAAGAATCTTTCTTGACTTTCAAGTAGTGAGCATAACCTGCTACGGATTTGCGAGCTGTCTGTTTGACTCGTACCATCTCTGTAACGTATCAATAGTAAACTATTACTTCCGAGACTCTCCTAGAGCTACGTCTAATAAATCTTAATAACTAGGTTTTGAACGTAACCATACATTTCTTCCATATAATAACAAGTGTGCAATTTGAACTTAAACACTAATCCACTTCTATAGTCATAACGTAATCACAACTTCTATTATATGATTTTATTTAACAATCCCTAACGATAAATAAAACATAACCATAACTATTTCATAAGCAAGACAATAAACATGACATATAACAGAGATTGTAAATATTAATGATCATAAACTAAGAAATTCCTGACCTATTGAAATGTTGATCAATATGCAAGACCTTAACGCCCTTTCACCGATAAATGCACCTTGCTTGCGATCCTTTTCACCAATACTTTCCAACTCTATCAAAGAAAACAACTCTCTTGATACTATCAAACAATATCCTTTCTAACTCTATACTTCTTTCTACAATCCACCGTCCTTCCTTGGATGCCAAAAATGACTTCTCTCCTTCCCTCTCTACTCCCACCCCTATTTATACTAAAAAAACACCCATCGCTTCTCCTAAATCTGGGGCTTAGTAATAATTATTAACTAAAAGTCTTTTACCTCCAACTCTTCTTGTTCCTCCACGTAAGGAGTCCATCTCCAGTTAACTATAGTTCTTTGCGCTCCTTGATCGTGGTTATAGCAATTATCGGCTGGGTGGAGAGATCGGTACATTACATCAAACACTTATGTGTTTGCATTCAGCGAATTGTGTGTTTAATATGCCAGGTCTTGAGTCAACTAAGGTTTATGTTTCAGTCTTCACCTTACGTGCCAGTCTATTCCCCTCCTCAATCGGCCAATCTGCAGTTAGATGCAATGAATTGCAGCTCGTGGAAGAGTTTGGACGTGGTGAAGTGGTTGTTTATCGCTTTGAACAGCGAGAGGGGCGAGAGGTGTCATTGCCCGCTGACTGCAGTGTTAATGGAGGAAACCTCTCATTGCCCGCTGACTGCAGTGTTAGTGGAGGAAGGAGGAGTACGTGGTTTATGAAGGAGGAGGGTAGTCGGTGGTAATACCGACCCCTCCCTATATTAAAGGGGGTGGTCGATATTACCATCGACCACTGTTGACCTAAAACTAACTATAACCCCCGCCACCTCCTATAAAAACAAGTTTGTTTTATTTGTTTTAATATAATTTCATTATTATATTTTAATAATTAATTAATAACTTTCATTTTAATATTTAAACATTAATCTTCATAGCAAATTTTACGTTTAAATATATAAATACATACTTTGATTTCAAATGCTTATAACTAATGACTTTTTTTTTCATATAGATTTATATTCGAACAATCGAATTATATATATATATATATATATATATAACTCGTTCGAAAAGCTTATTAAATATAATATATTTATAATTCTAACTTTATACATGCCTAATCCAAAAACACAATAATCCGATGGGCGATATCAACTACTGATAATACGATCACCTTATCTTAACTCCAATAAATACTTATAAGTGACTATTGTCCTCTGTGTATATAATGTCCTTACATATATTCAAACGATCGAATTGCAACTATCGAGCTAACAAGCTGATAAAATTCATATCAACTCATACCAAGATATTAACTCGTCCTTTATAAACAATATTAAGTCACTAGATCACTTGATTCTTTTTTGTCTCCAATTACCAAAACTACTCTTTACTCTTATAGACGTAATAAACGTAACAATTACCAATGACATACAAAAATTGGGAACACTAGACACGCAAACTGAGCAAGCATCATGCGACTTTTATAAAGACCAAACCAATTGACAGAACGACTAACTGAAGGCACTCACCCGAGTGTAACTGACTAAAAGTAGGGTCAACTACTATCTCCTTCACTTCCATCGAAAAATATAAGGCACACTCAGACCTGTGTAGCCAGGTGGAGATGATACCCCGTACCTACCCGGTACTTGTACCTGCAACATCCTGCATCACCGACCACACATGCATATATATATATAGAAATTTCAACATGCACACCAATGAAGGAGAATCACGACATTCCCTGTCTCACCGAGATGAGTGAAGGAAAATCATCCCCATGCATCCCATACACTCGCAGATACACAACACACAGTGCATAGATGAAGTAAAGCGTCAGTACATAGCGATGAACCATATAATGCCATAAAACATAAGTACATAAATACTGCAAATAAATTATGTATCTCATAATCAGATAAAACATGGAACAATGTTATATAATTCTGAATAACAAATGATAATGTATCCACTGAGAATAACAAGAACAAAATATCAGTTCAAACAAGTAAGGGTACTACATTCTCCCCCCTAAGACTAGGCTTACTCCTGGAAGCCTAAAACAAATATGAATATGACTCTCTCATCTTCACTGCATCCTCCCAAGTTGCCGAGGTCTCATCATTTGGGTCCCATAGGACCCTTATGTGGTCGATGGTGCGACCCCTGAGGATCAAATCCCGACGCTGAAGAATGCGCACGGGTTCCATGGAAAGCTGCCCATCCTCGACCTGCAAAGAGTTCCAATCAAGAACATGTGTCACATCAGGGTGATAAGGTCGAAGAACTGAAACATGAAAGACATCGTGGATGCGGGATAGACTCGGTGGCAAGGCAAGGCGGTAAGCAACATGACCTATCCTCTCAAGAATCTCAAAAGGGCCCACAAACCGAGGCTCCAACTTAGAACCCTTCCCATAACGGATCGGACTCTTCCGTGGACGCACTCTCAGAAACACACGGTTGCCAACAGAAAATTGACGATCTATCCTATGAGCATCTGCATACTTCTTCTGCCTATCCTGTGCAGCTACCAAATGCTCTTGAATTCGCCCAACCTGTTGCTCCATCTCCTGAAGAATATCCGGACCTATAAGCACCCTATCCTCTAACCGATCCCAACTCAAAGGAGTACGGCAAGGACGACCATATAATGCCTGAAAGGGGGACATACCTATGGAGCTATGATATCCATTGTTATACGCAAACTCTACAAGGTAGATATAATCCTCCCAACGCGACTGCTGGTCCATAACATACATGAGAAGCATGTCCTCCAAAACCTGATTCACTCTCTCTGTCTGACCATCCGTCTTTGGGTGATAGGCTGAACTATAGTTCAACTGAGTTCCCAAAGCATGCTGAAGTGAGGTCCACAAAGCTGAGGTAAAGACAGGATCTCTATTAGAGATGATCCGCCTCGGAACCCCATGCAGTTTCACTACTTCTTCCAAGAAGACTCGTGCCACCACTGCTGCTGTATAGGAAGCTCGAATAGGAACAAAATGAGCAATCTTAGTCAACCTATCAACTATGACCATGATGGCATCATGCCGATGCGAAGAGATAGGCAACCCAACAATGAAATCCATGGAAATGATATCCCATTTCCAATCCGGTATCAAATTAGGTTGAAGAAGCCCTGCCGAGTGCTGATGCTCTGCCTTCACCCGCTGACATTCTAAACACTTTGACACGAAATCAGCAATATCACGTTTCATGCCTTCCCAATGATAAATTTGTCTAAGATTTGCGTGCATCTTCTTGACACCTGGATGTGCCGAATAAGGTGCACGATGGGCCTCAGTCATGATCAAGACGCGAAGACCCTCTAAAGAAGGTACATAGATCTGCCCATGGTGATGAAGAAGTCCATCTGCCTCAAGATTATATCCAGAATATCTTCCCTCTAAAGGCCTTCCGGACTCTATCATGGTTCTAACATCTTGATACCAAGTATCCTGAGGGAGAACTCTGAGAATCCTCTCTCTCAAGTCAACTCCAAGGGACAATACCGAAACTTCATGCCGCCTACGACTTAAAGCATCTGCCACCACGTTCTCTTTCCCCTGAATGTATCGAACATCAAAATCATACTCGCAGAGAAATTCCATCCATCTTCGTTGTCGAGCATTCAAATTTGGTTGTGTGAAAATATACTATAGACTACGGTGATCACTATGCAATTCAAAACGACGCCCTAACAGAAGATGACGCCATCTAACCAAAGCATGAACTACAGCTGCCAACTCCAAATCGTGAACTGGATAGTTCAACTCGTGGTTCTTGAGTTTGCGAGATTCATAAGCAACCACTCGTCCATCTTGCATAAGCACTGCACCTATACCTTCCAAAGAGGCATCTGTGCATACTATAAAATCTCTAGATGGATCAAGAACTGCCAAAATCGGAGCACGGACAAGGAGTTCCTTCAAGGTACGAAAAGCTGACTCACATTGTTCTGACCAAACAAACTTCTTCCCTTTCCGCTGTAGAGAAGTGATTGGGTGACCTATCCGGGAAAAGCCTTGAACAAATCGACGGTAGTATCCGGCCAAACCCATAAAACTCCGAACTTCAAAAACGCTGGTTGGCACTAGCCAATCAACAATGGCTTGGATCTTTGAAGGATCCACGGATACACCTTCCCCTGAAACTATATGACCAAGATAGTTTACCTCTGATTGAAAAAAATCACACTTTGCCAAATTAGCATAAAGTTGGTTTTCCCTCAAGCACTGCATTACCTGTCGTAAGTGACCTTCATGTTCTTCCATAGTTCTAGAATAAATTAATATGTCATCTAAGCACACAAGGACAAAATGATCAAGGTAGGTGCGAAAAACCCCATTCATGAGGCTCATGAAAACTGAAGGCGCATTCGTCAACCCAAATGGTACTACTGTGAACTCATAGTGACCATAACGAGTGCGAAACATTGTCTTATGAATATCTGCATCCTGGATACACAACTGGTGATATCCAGATTTCAGGTCAATCTTAGAGAATATCTTGGCTCCCTTTACCTGATCAAAAAGATCATCAATACGAGGCAAAGGATATCGATTCCGGATGGTTACCTTATTCAGCTGTCGGTAATCAATGTATAACCGAAAAGAACCATCCTTCTTCTTAACAAAGATAACAGGCGCACCCCAAGGAGAAACACTAGGACGAATAAATCCCTTGGCTAACAATTCTTCTAGTTGTAACTTCAATTCACTCAACTCCTGAGTGGTCATCCGATATGGAGCTCTCGAAATAGGTTCTGCACCAGGAACCAAATCAATGTGAAAGTCTATGTCTCTCTTTGGAGGCATACCAGGAATATCCAATGGGAATACATCAGCATAATCTTGAAGAATAGGGTGACTATCAAGAGCGATTTCTCGACTCTTTAACTCATCCATGTCCTCAAGAGTAACTGCAAAAAGCTGACACCCTCTACGCATGCACCGCTTAAGTTGCATAGCAAAGATCATACGTAAGGATATTGGTCTCTGAACTCCAACAATTTTCACTTCCTTGCCAAGGTCATCTAAACACTCCACTGTCTTCTTGTGACAATCTACGTGAGCATTATGAGAAGATAGCCAATCCATTCCCAACACAACTCCATAAGAACCCAAAGGAATGACTCGAAGGTCAACTGAAGTAACTATGGTTCCTAGATTCAACTCACAACTGGGAATAAAGGCATCTACAGAAACACAGACACCTGTAGCCAACTCTACTTGCCACCTATTCATCTCCTTAGCAGACGTGAGTCCACACCGCTCCACAATAGACGAAGAAATGAAAGAATCTGAAGCACCGGAATCAAAAAGTACAGAGATAGGGATTCCACGCAACATACCTGCTGCTTCTATAACTGTACCTTGATGATCAGCTTGGCGGTTATCCACCGCTGCGAATACTCTGTGAGATCTGCCTGCATCTCCCACTGTAGGCTCTGACATTGCCGACCATTGACTACCTGTGTTGTGGAAACGCTGAGGACACTGCACAGCTCTGTGACCATACTGCCCACAAGAGAAGCAAGCTCCTCTATTACTTGTCGGACCACTAGATTGCTGATAATTTCCCTGGCTAGGAGCATGAGATGCACTTTGCGATGATTCCCCTGTAGGGCCCTGTCTGCCCCTCTGCCAATTTCTGTTTTTCTTAAATTGAGCATTGCCACCCTTCTGGCTCTGGAACTGTTTTGGTTTTGACGATTGCTGCTGCTGTGGTCCACCCTTAGCAGGTGCCTGAGGAGTCCTAAATGGTGCAGCTGACTGAAACTGATTACCACGAGCTCTATTCCCACTGGAAGGAGCACTCCCTATCTGCACACCTATTTGCCCACCAAGAGCACGGCTAAGGTTTAGCTCTACCAATCGGGCCTTTGCCACAGCTGTCTCCACTGAAGTTGGCTCAAACACCCTAACACCTCCACTAATGCGATCATTCAAGCCCCTCAAGAAATGTTGTACAAGCATAGCCTCATTATTACCAATTCCAGCATACTGCTTGAGCTCATAGAATCTGTGCTCATACTGGTCTACCGTCATACCATACTGTCGCAGTGCATGGAACTCATCTGTCCGAGTCTGTTTCCATTGGGGCGAGAGAAACCGTGCTCTGAATCTCTCCAGAAACAGCTCCCATGTCACAGTGTTAATGCACACACCGATCATTTCCTCGTCCAGTGTCCACCAGATTGATGCGAAGTTTTCGAGACGCATAATAGCACATCTTGCCTTGGTGTTGCTACTATATGGGAACATAGCAAAACACCTATCCAGACCGATAAGCCAAGTCTCTGCCTCTAGATCGGTACCCATACCATTAAAGAAAGGAGGGTTGGACCTCATCAAGTCCTTTATGTGACCCAAAGAAACTGGATCTTCATTGTTTGCAATCCCTCTCCTTCTGGGTAATCTTTCCCTCTCTCTCTCTTCTGGCATTGGCTGAACAACCTCAGGCCTAGGGCCTAACCTAGCAAGAACCTCCTGAAACATTTGTCTCAGCTCTTCCCTTTCGGGAACCTGTTCTTCTGCACGAGGTAAGTCCTGATGAACAGACTGTTCTGGCTCAGCACTAACATGAGTAGGTGGTGGTGAAGGACTATGATGATCAGAACCATGGCCTCGTCCTCCACCTCTTCCTCTACCTCTGCCTCTATTGCGTCCACCCATACGGCCACCTCCCCTAGCTCTCCTAGCCATGACCAAGTACTACAAAAGAGAAAAGATGCAGATTTATGGCAAGGATAAACAAGGAAAACACAAATGTTAAGACCTAAAATAAAAAATCAAGTTGAATAGACACACTACAAACCCAGAGTACCCAATGTCAAGAAGATGCACACAGATCTTAGACAATAAACAACTCTATCAAAGAAAACAACTCTCTGGATACATAAATGATAATAGATAAATCATAAATCATAAATCCATAATTGCCAATGCCAATAAATATTCTGATATTGATATATCGTAAATCATAAATGTAATATCATATTCATAATTTGCAAAAAAGATAATATTCAAGTTTCAAAATGTTAAAATAAGATTAAAAAATTTGTTTTTTAATTGTTTTTCTTTGTTTTCTAACCCGTGGGCCTCGTTTTTGGGAACCCATGGGCTTGGGTTCACCAGGGTCCCCCTTGGTTCGACCTGGGTCCCACCTCTTGCCGGGAATAATCATTATGTTATGTTGTTATATTATGTTTATGTTGTCGTCGGTAATAATGAGTTACGGCGGTCAGTTAGTTAGCCGACGGGTAGGTAGTTGGAGTCGCGACGGTTGTGTCGCACCCCTTCGGGTATTATATATTGTGTACCTTTTCTTCGAAGTAGGATCATGTTAATCGTGTCAGATGTAATGTTATAAGCACTTATTGTACATGGACTGTTGAATTAATATAGAGGTTGGTTATTTAATATATTTCCATTATGTTCTGTGCATTTACGTTCTGCATTTAACCGTTTACCCGAGAGGGCAAACATTTGGCACCGCTGCCTAGACGAACTCGGGAACGGAAGACACGGATGGCGCACAGACACAATGGGCCTACCCGTTGGTGAAGTCATAGTTGAAAAACTCGGATTTTGCAATAACTCGGCAAGGCCAAAAAATTTTAAAAACTCGGGACTCGCCAAAACTCGGCGAAAAACTCGGCAAAACTCGGCAACTTTATCGAACATTTGAAAATACATTTTTTTTTTATATATAATTCAAAAACACACATTTACACCAAATTTGTATAACATATATGATTTCCATGATATATAAATCAAATTTTTTTGGTAATACATAGCAACAAATGCAAGTATCATAGCATAAACCAAAAATCAAGTGCAACATATGAATAAGAGTTCAATACATATCAACGTATCATAGTGACAGTCTCATAGAGTTATAGAGTCATAGACCACAAAACAAGAACCTCTGAAATTCTGATTACATATCAAGTTCAAAGTTTGGTATCAATGAAAATAAGAAATCATAAATTGCGTCTACGACTAAAGCTCAAAACAGATTGTGGCCGCTGGGTGGTGTTGACGTGTATTTTGTACACCATCATACACAGAATAAAATACCTAAGGGTATCTTATCCTCTCTTGAATAAAGCCTCTAACTGCTGAAGATTCGCATGAAGGATCAGTTAGGACGACTCCAAGGTTCCTTTTGGTAGGGTCTCTACATGTGGATAAGCTCTTCGTGGTATGATGTGATTTGCTGGAATCACAAGGGGACTTACATTGAACTTCCGATCTGCTTTGCTGGACACAGGCTCTTACTAACTTAGATTAAAAAAAATGGAAAAAGGATAAGGGCGAAGAGAGGATCTAATCCTAATACTAAGAATGTAGGAGCAATGATTGATTTTTGATGAAACTCTAACTAGGTCTTGTTTTGACATCAATGGAACATCTACACAAGACTAGTGCGATCTTCTAAGGGGAGCTTTATGATGTTCAAATTATCACCGCAGGCATAGATACCATCCAAGTTGATGCATATCAATGAAGAGGCAACAAATTGAAATTGAGCTTAGGCTGAATGATTCCAGTTGACTACACAAGGCAAGTCTGCAATCAACAAACTGCTATTAGTATGGATGTACGAATTCCACCATCAATCAATCACATTTCCTCCATTCATCTAATCATCTACCATCTAAGATTGAAGACTCAACAAGAAACCATGCAAATTGCAAGAAAAACGACATATTTCACCATTACTTCAATGAAAATGGAGTTTGTTTACAATCAATGGCAACAATTTCTTGCCTTGTCCTCCTATTCTACTCTAATTGCTATTCTATCAACTATATTCTAACTCTTCCAACTATTTACAACTCTCTCTAATCATCCTTTACAAATGAAATGTTTGGGCTTATATAGTGCCCACAATACAATTTGATGGCTTAGATCAATTCAAGATCAATGGCCAAGATTTTACAATGAAAACCCTAATTAGGGTTTGTTACAACCATTACATAACATTTAATGTTTGACCAATGATAAAATTGTATTGCTTGGACACATGTCCCTTTTAGAAAAATTGACCAATGGATAGCCAGGGTAGGTACATCGGAGTTTGTGCCACCTTTCATGAGTTAAGTACATTGAATCTGGACATGCTGAGATGGACTTCACTGATTGGAGAAATGATGACTAGGACGCCACCTCATTTGACACTTGGAACTTGGTAGATATTCAACTTGATGTTGTTGAGAAGCTTGCTTTAAATAATCCATCTGGAACTATTTACTTCTTCAATGAGCCCTTTGTTCTAACTCCTTGTGTCCTTGATGTGCAGGAAGATGATGTACCTCGCCTTGGAACGCTGGATTGAAAGAGGTTGCCCATGTCCTGGCTAAGACCGTCCCGGCGAAGACCGTCCTGGATCCGGCTTGATTTTCCTTGAAGAGACCTCCATTTGATGCCTACACAACATTTCAAAATTAGTACCATGATTTTGCAATACATAACATAAATTAGAGAGCAATTTTTTAGGAAACTTAATGATAAGTCCTTTATTAATCATTTCCTAAAAACGATTGAGCTAAGGCAAAACAAAATTTCAAAATTCAAAATTAAGGCAATGACGATCAAAATTTGAAATTAAAACAAGAGATCTTGCCATACCTTACTTGAGAGCTTAACTCTAAAATGCAAAATGAATAAAATTGCCTAGGCAAAATTGACGTAAGATGGTCATCAACGTGATTCTTCTTCAAAATGACAACTTCGCCACCTTTGATATGTCCTTGGCAAGTTCGCTCAAGTGAGATTAAGTTCGCACCACCTTTGGATAGATGTTTCGCCTTGGATAAAACTAGTGCCTTCTTTTGTTTTGAAATGAAATTCGCTCCTTCAAACACACTCGCACTCCCTTGATGATGTTTGCGCCTTCCTTGACAAGACCCGCACCTTGAAGATAATTTCGCACTTCTCCCTTTGAGATCGCATGAAAAATGATAATGTGAAAATAATGATTCTCACCTCCCTTTATAGCGCTCATCTCACAATTACCACCTTAGGCCGACTTGATAATTAATAAGGCAAATTTAAAATAAACTTAAAAGGCCGACCTTCAAAAACAAATAAATACCAAGCGCTCCCTTTTGATTTTTATTAAATTAATAATTAATTATTAAATGCCTTTATTTTTAATTAATAAATTTCGATTTTTTTACAAAGGCAAAAATAATTAATAAATACATACCATGCGCTATTTAAATGCTTTTAATGAAATATCGATTTTTTCTAGCATTTAAATAAATTCAAAAAATGTGTTTGAGCGCCAAATTTTGAAGATGAAGGATACGTACCTCATCGCCCTGGTCCCTGACTGAGGGACAGGAGCGATCCATTACCTTGGTCATGATCCTTGCATATTTTACGTCCAAGGTCTTCATTTCTACGTTGAATTTGCCAATTTCCTTGGGATCTTCGAACTTGATTGACTTATCCTTGCGATTGAATGTCCTTTTGATTCCCTTGGACACTTGGAACGTGATCAATTTTCAAGATTTAGAGCCTTTATGCAAATTTCGCTCTGGTCCCTCCCTGAGGGACAGGAGCGAACTGGGAATCTTGGTGTAAATTCTTCAATGTTAACAACCTTTGATACTTTGCGCTTGATTAGGACGCCTTAAAATGTCTTCACCACCTTGTATTCGAACTTGGAGTGTCTTGAACTTAAAGGAACGGCATCATACTTATCATATCGCCCTGGTCCCTTGGAGAGGGACAGGAGCGATTTTGCTCTTGTGGGCCTCATTTCACTTCATCACCTTCGAAAATTATATTCAACGGATTCGCAATGCCTCCTTTCATTCATTCATGCCTTGAGATCGGTTGAAATTTGGCGAGAAAATCATCTACAACAAAAATCGCTCTGGTCCCTTCCTGAGGGACAGGAGCGAACTTAAGCATTTTGGTCCTTTGTTGACGTTTGATAATCTTCAATTTGTCTTCAACGGGTTCGATTGACCTCCTTTCTTGCCTTCGAACATAAAATTTGCTTGATCTTTGCCCATATCGTACCTTATGAAGAATTTCGCTCTGGTCCTTCAGTGAGGGACAGGAGCGAATTTGACCCTCTAGGCAAAAACTTCATCATTTCATTGTTTCTGATCAAGTCTGGATGCTCTATCATGCTCATTTCGTCCTTCACCATGCCTTTGATGTCTCGATTCGTCCAAACAAGGTCAGGAATGGCTCAACTAAGCATTTTCGCTCTGGTCCCTTGGTGAGGGACACGAGCGATTCGCCTTGGTCCCTTGGAGAGGGACACGAGCGAAATTTGACTTTTCGCACTCTTTATCAGGATAATTTTAATGGAATATAACATTTAAGTATAAGAAAGAAGAAATTTGACTTTTCTTCTTTCTTATACTTTAAGTTATATTCCATATATACTTTCAGGATGTTTGAGAGTGGTTTCAAACCTCCAGGAGTTATATTGCAAAATCTAGTTTTTGGAGGTTTTTTCAGTTTCCAGACTTAGTCAAATTCAGGATCAGGGCATTCCAGACTTAGCCAAATTTCAGGATCAGGACCTCACTCAAGCCGGACTTGCTATCCTATGTGATCCCCTGGGCGACGCTTCAAGTTATATTCATTTGATAAAATGCACCTCTTTGGACCTTTTCACATCGTCAAGACGTTAAAATCTTGCAAGGACAAAGCAAAATTTGATTTGTAGCTCCGGTCCTTCACTGAGGGACAGGAGCGATTTTTCCCCTGGAGGCATTTCTGTGCTCATGAAAATCTTCAATTTATATTCAATGGAAAGATCTCGCCTTTCTCCATCACTTCCAATTCGTAATTCATCTTGACCCTGCAGGAATAGTAAAATATTTGAAAACGAGCTCCCGTCCTTCACTAAGGGACAGGAGCGATTTTGCTCCTACAGGCCAAAATAACATGATTTTACACATTTTAACACTTCACAAGGCGAAAACAAATCATTTGAAATGCCTAGGATCAAAAATCAAAAAATGTCAAAATTTGGTCAAAAATATTCAATTGGACAAAAATTCACATTTCATCTTCAACACTTAGACAAATTTAAGCTCTGCATCAACATTCCAATTGAAAATTAGACCATTCTGGCGAATTCATTGCATTCAAAATTTGCATTCTAGAAAAGGAAATTCAAAAAGCTCTCAAAAGAGACTGGATTCAAACCAAAACCCTAAAAAGCAAAGCGAAAACGAGCAAAAAACATGGGTCCCCATTTGCAATGGGGCGATGTGTGAAAACGTCACAACAGGTGGGTGGTGCTGAAGTAGTGGCAACATCCTCAACACTAACAGGTGCCTCTGCTGCATGATCAACCTCCTGCTCCTCCTCACGTGCTGCCACTTCCGCATCCCATTCCTCTCCTGCCCTCTCCAACTCACTCAGCTGCTCATTAGTAAGGAATGGATCCAAATCATTATCAACATCATCAGGAGAAGCAACCCATTCTGCTGCATATGGATCAATGTCATCCAAGTCAAGTGCTTCATGTGAATCTTGCCCTAGCACCTTCTTCTCATGTAATCGAATGTTGTACCGCACATAGACAAGATCATTCAAGCGTTGTTGAGTCAACCTATTGCGCTTTTTTGTGTGGATGTTCTCAAAAACACTCCAATTGCGCTCACAACCAGAAGCACTACAAGGCTGTGATAATATGCGGATGGCAAGCTTTTGAAGATTAGGCGTTGTGGCACCATAATCTTCCCACCACAAATCTGCAAGGATACAAAATGTGATTTATAACTTGTAAAGATTTCAATAATCTTAAAGAGAGAAATAAATGGTAAAAATTAAACATATGTTTTTTTTTACCTGGTCGTAAGGTGGCTCTCCTACGTTTGCAATCAGGTGAAGAAAACAATTCCCCTAAGGCCTTCTTATAACTCTGCAACTCATCATCAAGTATCAAGTCTCGAAGGATCTCATCATCAACTAATCTCCGAATGCATGTGTCAAGGCCAATTCTAACCTCTGCATCTGCTCTGAAACTCGGAGAGTAAAAAAACTTGGGATTCAAGAAGTAGGCAGCAGCATGAATATGTTGGTGGAGTTGATGGTTCCACCTCCGATCAATTATGCGCCATATGGGTTCATACTTGGTCTTGTTTGACCCATACAAGTGTTGAATCGCCTCTTTGGCCTTATCCATGGCCTCATATAGATACCCCATGGAGTTATGATCCCCATCCACTATTCGTAGCACCCTCACCAACGGTTCCGACACCTAGATATAAAAAATCTAACAAAATCAGCAGATTGAAATATTAGAAAATTAAATAATAAATCATCAATTAAAGTTTCAAAACTTACATTGATGATCTCCTCCACTATCTTGGCAAAATTAGTATCAAAAATGGCAATCACAACCTTCTCTGCTTCAGGCTTTGTAGCATAAGGACTCCCCAACCATCTTTCACTCACGAACATCCGCTTCAGGTTGGGCAATGTAGCAAGTATGCTCTGCAAGGTGAGGAAATTGGTAGCAAAGCGTGTGACCCCCGACCGCACAAGATCCTTACCTTCAGTGTGCTCTCTCATAAGATTCAGGACCCATGTGTGATTGTAGATGTATTTGGTGATATTCCTTCCATCTTCAACCACTTTCTTTACCCAACTTAGTTTCCCTATGTCCTCAAGGAGCAAGTCAAGACAATGGGCAGCACAAGGGCTCCAAAATAATGTCAGATGTCTAGCCATTAGAAGTTTGCCGGCTGCCACATATGCAGCTGCATAATCAGTCACAACTTGGATGACATTCTGCACTCCCACATCCATCACCACCTCATCCAACATGTTGCACAAGGTCTCCGCATTCTTCACTTCATTGGAGGCATCAATTGATTTTAAAAATACTAACTGTCCTCCTGAAGCAACTAGAAAGTTGATGAGTGTCCTATTCCTACCATCTGTCCATCCATCAGAAAGAATGGTGCAGCCATTCTTTTCCCAAATAGTCCTTTGCTCTTCCACTAATGCATGAGTGTTTTGGACCTCATCCTGCAATAACGGTCCACTTACCTCGTAACGGCTTGGGGATTTGAACCCCTTACCTGCCACAGTCAACGCGGTGACCAATTGGTCCCAAGATGGACTAGAAATAGCATTGAACGGAACATCGTTGTAGATAAAAAATCTAGCACACGCCACCTTGGCTTGTTGGTGAGCCTCTTTATTCCATGCAGTGCCAAGCAATCCAGGTTGTGCACCAGGAGTGTTACGTGGAATAAAGAAGTTTTCCATGTTGCTATCCAAAGTTCCCTTTGCTCGTATCTGTGGCCCAAGGGAAGAACCAGATGTCGCCACATCTGTATGTGACCCTATGGAACTCAAATCTGCCCTTGGGGCTGCCATTGCCTCTGCTGTTCTCTTTTTTGTTGCCTTCCTTTGATCATATGCTTCAAGCGTTGCTATTGCATCTCTCGTAGCCTCTTCAGTACATTCCGTACAGCTTGTGGTATCTCGGCATTGAATTTTTGCAAGGTGATATTTGAACCTATTAATGCCACCTTTTACAATTTTTTTGCAATGGTTGCAAAAAACATCTCCTCGTTTTGGACCTGGTCTCCCATGTTTCCAACAAGGGTCTCTCTTTTTGCCACCAACTTTAACTGTAGAAGCTGAATCCATTTTCTTTCAAAAAGATGTGGAAAAGAACCTAGCAAAAGAGAGACAACATTTAGAGATAAATAACATTGTTACCAAAAAAAATCACGAACATCCAAAAATTACAATGACTGTATAACTGTATTTTATTTACAGTCATCTATTAATAGATGACTATCTAAAATTAAAATTTTAATTGGTTGTGTATTTTTTTAAGTTTTTAACTTCAAATTTAAATTTAAATGAAATACTTTAATACACATTGACATTACACAGTTGACAGTCATTTCAAATGACTATGAGTATGTATTACACAGTCATTTCACAATTGACTGTGTAATACACAGTCATTAATTACAATGTACATTAATGATTAATGTATTACACAGTCATCAGTAATTTGAAAATGACTATGTATTACACAGTCATTTCAAATGACCGTGTATTACACAGTCATCAGTCATTTGGAAATGACTGTGTATTACACAGTCATTTGAAAATGACTGTGTAATACACAGTCATTTGGAAATGACTGTGTATTACATAGTCATTTCAAATGACTGATGACTGTGTAATACACAGTCATTTGGAAATGACTGTGTATTACACAGTCATTTGAAATGACTGTGTATTACACAGTCACAGTCATTTGAAATTTGAAATTTGAAATGACTGTGTATTACACAGTCACAGTCATTTCAAATGACTGTGTAATACACAGTCATTTCAAATTTCAAATGACTGTGTATTACACAGTCACAGTCATTTGAAATTTGAAATTTGAAATGACTGTGTATTACACAGTCATTTGAAATGACTATGACTGTGTAATACACAGTCATTTTCAAATGACTGTGTATTACAATACACAGTCATTTCAAATGACTGATGACTGTGTAATACACAGTCATTTGAAATGACTGTAATTACTAATTACTAATGATTGTGTATTACACAGTCATTTGAAATGACTGTGACTATGTAATACACAGTCATTTTCAAATGACTGTGACTGTGTAATACAGTCAAAATGACTGTGTATTACAGTCATTTGAAATGACTGTGAATTCGAAATAAAACAATACAAAAAGATACCTGGTCGCGCGTGCAAATGCAAACAATACACAGTCATTTTGACTGTGTAATACACAGTCATTTCAAATGACTGTGTATTACATAGTCATTCGATTAAAATTTAAAATGACTGTGAATTCGAAATAAAACAATACAAAAAGATCACGAATAAACAAGTAAAAACCTGGTCGCGCGTGCAAATGCAAACAAATGACTGTGTATTACATAGTCATTCGATTAAAATTTAAAATGACTGTGAATTCGAAATAAAACAATACAAAAAGATCACGAATAAACAAGTAAAAACCTGGTCGCGCGTGCAAATGCAAACCCTACTGGATATCCGAAATCGCGTGGCGTTTTTTGCCTTCCGGAGTCGTGCGAAATGGAATAAAGACTTGGGTTTTTTTTTTGCCTGCGACTTAAGTCGCATTTTTTTCGCATTTTGTGCCACGTTTTCAGGCGGGTTTTGGCGATTAACGGCGAGTATTTGCCAAAAAAATCGCGGCGACTATATGAAAAAATCGCACCGAGTATTTCCACGATTAACTCGCGCGCCATTCTGGATCGCGATTACTCGCGAGTTTTTTAATGGCTCGCCGAGTTTTGCAAGCCTGGGTGAAGTAAACCCGAAGGCCGACGACGCGCGGACAGAACTTTATACAGGAGAAGACACGGCAATGCGAGAATTTTCAATTTTGCTCCAGGTAGCCATTCAGACCTACGTTCGACAAGAAGCGGTGGAGGTAGAAATCCCACGAAGTGCCGTGTGGACAGCGCTGGAGGTTAGCTCGGCAGTAAACCGTTTGATGAACCACCTCCCTCGGTTGCTTGCACAGGCATCGCTGGCACAACAGGCCCGCCTGGAGGAGATTGCCCAGGAAGAGCGACGACAACAAATCCTGCAACGCTACAAAGAGAACAGCTGACGGGAAACGGAACGAGATGGCGCCAGGCCAGGAGGAAATTGAACCTTGTAATAATCCCGACACACTGCTGATATAAATTGTGGCCGAAAGGCAAAATAAAAATAAAAATAATAAAAGTTTTTTTGTGTACATGGCGTGTGTTTGCTGTGTATGGAAGTGACTTATGACCAATAGACTAAATAAGGACAAAAATAAAAAGATACAGAGTGACGAATGGGAAGTGGCACAAACTGCGTTGAATCTCAGACAGCAGATAGAACGAAGGCGTAGGCTAAGGCAGCTTGCCAAGGGACGACCGGCCGAGGGGTTGCCCGAAGGGAACCCAGGAGGTGTCACGGAGGTTGCGAAGGCAGAGATAGACGGAGAGAACTACACTGTCTACACTGTTGTAGGGCTGCCAGAAGGAGTCACGGAGGGTGCCGAAGGAGAACTCTACAGTTCGCCAGAATACCACCATAGGGTAAGAAGCCGCGAAGAGTTGGTGGAACAAACAAGGCGAAGTCTAAACCTGATCGACGCTACCAGAGACTTGCTAAAGAATTTGTCCATTTCAGAGGACAACCGGAGGGAGACAACTAAAGGTGACGGTACGATCGAAGGTGCCGAGGGAGCACAAGGGTACCGTACGGGAGGCAATTTGTTTGGTTTGGTGTCAGCAACTTTTTCCGAAGGACCCACGAGTGGAGGTTCAGTTGCAGGAGGCGGAGGATTGCCAGGTACAAGCACACAAGGAATTAGAGGAGCGAGACCTAGCGGTGGGATGGCGAGTAAACAAAAATTGCCAAAGTTCACAGGGGAGGGCAAGGAAGACCCCTTACGGCACTGCCGTACATGTGAAACCATTTGGTCCGCCAACGGAGTAATAGACCAGGATGACTAGGTACAGCAGTTCCCAGCCACGTTACGAGGAGTTGCCATAGATTGGTACTTCGATGTGGACAAGCAAAAAGTGGCCACGTGGGCCAATCTTCAAAAGGAATTCACGGGGGAGTTTCGGTTGCTCCGTGATGACAATGAAATTGTAACGGAGATATACAGTACCAAACAAGGTACCAGGGAGACAGTACGGGCATACAGTCGGAGGCTGAAAGAACTCTTGGGTAAAATGGAAAGCCAACCCACAGATAGATTGAAGAAACGATGGTTCGTTTAAGGGTTGAAATCCTCCCTACGGAGGAAGATGAAAATTGTACCCCCGACGTCATATGACGACGCTTATAATAGGGCGATGGACCTGGAGAGCGAACACAAAACATCAAAGAAGAAGAAAAGTAATAAATCCTCATCCGAGGACGATGACTCTTCACAGGAAAGCAGCAGCGACGATGAGGCTGGCAAACGGGTGCAAGCGCTCCAGAAAGACATGGAGCGAATGAGAAAGGAATTCAAAATAATGAGAAGTACTGGTCGGAACGAAGGGGACATATGGTGCACTGAGTGCAAAGAGGAAGGGCACACAAAGGGTACTTGCCAAAAGAAGGCATTCTGCGAGATTTGCCAAGTGATGGGACACTCCACCAAGGAGTGCCCATACAACATGAAAACCCGAAGTACACAAATGAACCAGGTGTTGTTCACGGAGCAGGCCACAACATCCGCACCAGTGGGTACCGGCCAACATACTAACACAACGGCATCATCTGGAGGATACCGGGACAACAGACGCGGTGGCGGAAGGAATAGCAACAATAACAATAACGGAAGCCGTATCTAGTATGATGCCAAGGGCCGGCCAATTATCCAATGTAGGGCCTGTAATCAGTGGGGGCACTTCGCCCGTGATTGCACGAAGGAAGCCACCCCTCAGCACCTCTGCCGTTGGTGTGGGCCAGGCGACCATGAGGACGCAAATTGCCCGCAGGCAGGGGTTAATCTCCTCAACATTGAGAAGGCTGAGAAGACTGGTGAGAAAGAAGTACTGGCGATCACCCACGCCCAGACGAAAAAAGCCACTTATCCCGACCCCCGTACGGAGAAGGAGAGATTACGGGAGGCAAAGGCCAATATTGAACGTGAGATGACGACCGAACGACGGGACAACGAGGTGGCGAGTACATCATCCCGTACAGAAGCGGAAAATAACATCATTGGGCAAATCTTGCAGATGGAGGTGTCGATAAAGGTAAAAGACCTTCTAGACTCTATGCCACAATTGAGGACTGCCATCCTCACCAATGTGCAAAGCACCGCAGCATCGAGTGCACCACAGGGACGGGTTCCTGCCACCGCATCGTCGAGTGCACCACAGGTACGGGTTCCCGCCACCGCATCGTCGAGTGCACCACAGGTAGGGGTTCCCGCCACCGCTCCGAAGAGTGCACCACAGGTCGAGGTTTCCTTTAGCTCTTCGACTGACCCGATGTTACTAGCCTTGAGCAGTGGTAGACACCCAGCTGTGGTAGAAATTGGTATCCGTGGGACCATTCTGAAGGACACCATTGTGGACGGGGGATCTGGGGTGAATGTACTACCAAAAGAAACATGGAAGCGGCTGGGGAAGCCCACCCTGTGGCCACCCACATTCAACCTGGTGGGAGCGAACCAACACGACATTAAGCCACTCGGCCTGTTGATGGCCCAGCAAGTGACAATTGGTACGCAACCATTCTTGTTAGATTTCGTGGTTATTCTCTCGAAGAAGAAAGGCTATGACGCCATCCTGGGGAGAGCGTGGTTAATCAACGCGAGGGTAAACCACAACTGGAAGAAAAATACACTTTCCATGGAGAAGGGAGGGCGGAAATATACCATTGACCTACACACCCAAGATGTTGGCGAAGAGCTCGCCTCTTCCGACTCGGACTCAGAGGACTCTAATAAAGGGGAAGGGGGTCTCGATGAAAGCAAGGGCAAGAACGCGATGGAGCCGAACAGTGAAGGGGTGCTCGAATTGGAGGGATGTTTTGAAGATGAGGTATGCTCACTTAACGAGCTCTTCCACTGGCAAATGGAGGATTATGAAATGTTCCAAAGCTACAGGCTCGAAGTAGAGGAACCAAAGCAACCAACAGAGGTGTACCTGCCGGAATACAAAGAATATTGGAAGGGAGACGCCCCAACCCTGGCGACGTAAATAATCCGAAGAGTGTCGGCAATGATTGGAACCCTGTGTAGAAAGCCGCAGCCTTCAAAATCTTTATTATCCTTCTTCTTCTTATGTACGGGAAGGACACCGTGGTACTTGTAGAAATTGTGGTTCCAGGTCTTCAGATGGCTATTGAAAATAGATTGGCCACCAACGGGCCCAAATCGAAACCCTACCACGCGAAGCGCGCAGGGAACCTGAGAGGCTGGACGGACACCCGAGAGGATGGAAGGGGACTTGAGAGGCCAGGCAGGCGACTCAAGAGGCACAGGACCATAGCAGGCGACTCTCGGGCGAGGAAAACCGAGAACGATGAAGGGCAATCCCAAAGATAGGGGACCCGAGCAGACGACTCTCTAAGACAACTAAATTAGGAGATGAGAAAAAAAAAAAGGAAAAAAAAAAACTGTACGGTTGTATGACAGGCGACCGTACGGCCAAAAAGTTATAAAAATGAAAAACCGTACGGTCGTACGACAGCGACCGTATGGTCAAAAATATATATATATATAAAAAAGGAACGGACCACCGTGCGGTGGTAACACCGACGGTGACCACCGTGCCGTGGGCCACCCCGGCGGTGGCAACACCGACGGCGACCACTGTGCGGTGGGCCAACCGGCAGTGGTAACACCGTACGGTGGACACCGACGATAGATGCCATCGTGCGGTGGTCAACCGCACACCCAGCATAAATCCCCGCACAGCCGCTCCGTCGTCATGGTCCGCCGTACGGTGGAGGGGTGTAGGCCGCACGGGAAAGTGGCCGCACGATCGGAGGTGTGTCTGTATGGTAAGAAGTGTGTTAAAAAAAAAAAAAAAAACGACGACGACGACCAGATTTAAATTGATTCGCTAGAGTTTGAAGCCAAGACACTGGAAATTCAGAGTGGAAAAGAAGGGTTTTTGGCATCTTAAAATATCACTGAAATGCTGTGCGCCATGGACTTTCGTATGGTTCTGAGGGTTGTAAATTGGTGTTGGCGGCCCCAGGACCCTGCGAGGGGCGCTGCCCCTCGACCCCACTGGTGGCGTTGCCCCCAAACCCCCAGTTTATTTTGAGCTACAGAAGACCACGGGAAGTGTTGTGGTTTTCCGTATTGTGAGAAAGAAGCCTGCATCTAAGCATTGGCGGGGAAGCCATAAGCCGTAGAGGGAGACGGATTTGGAGGTTGGGAACAAACAGAGTTTGAGGGAAGGCATTGCAGGTCCGCGCAGTTGTATGACACCAGGGAGTTATTCAGTTTAGTTTTTGGCCTTTGGGGAGTGTGATGGAGGATTCGAGGTGTCTCCTAGCATTTGTGCCAGCGGATTGTAGCCACCTCCAGGCATGACTGGTACGCTTTGAGGAACTCGGAGTATGTCTCAGCTGGACGTGAGGTTGCCTTGGTGGATGCACAGAGGGCTCGGGAGGAGCCGACCACCAGGTTGGAGGCAATAGTCGCGTGAGACTTAGTTCAACGTACCCAGGAGTTGGATGCCGGGAGAGCAGCACGGGTGGCTATCGAGGACAAATTGGCTAGGGAGATAGTATCAATTGAGTAGCAATTGGTGGAAGCTGAGACTGAAAAACGTGTTTTGCAGACAAGTTTGGGTTAAGCACAGGAGGACTGTGATGGCAAAGGAAGCAATATTGGTGAATTCCGCACTTGAGCATTGGATGGTAGCAAAAAAGGGTTTTCAAGCGAGGACGCAGCAAGTGTATAAGATCCGGGCCCGACTGGCGTCAGTAGTTCCTATCGTTCATCTCTATTTTGTATTAAGTCGTCAGAGTCTACTTCTTTTCTTGGGGGGGATGATGTTGCCGGGAATAATCATTATGTTATGTTGTTATATTATGTTTATGTTGTCGTCGGTAATAATGAGTTACGGCGGTCAGTTAGTTAGCCGACCGGTAGGTAGTTGGAGTCGCGACAGTTGTGTCGCACCCCTTCGGGTATTATATATTGTGTACCTTTTCTTCGAAGTAGGATCATGTTAGTCGTGTCAAATGTAATGTTATAAGCACTTATTGTACATGGACTGTTGAATTAATAGAGGCTGGTTATTTAATATATTTCCATTATGTTCTGTGCATTTACGTTCTGCATTTGACCGTTTACCCGAGAGGGCAAACACCACCCAGGTCCTGCCCAGGCGGCTGGGTTCCCTGTGGGTCCTGCCACAGGGAACCCAACCGCCTGGGCAAGACCCGAGTGTGCCACAAGGAACCCAACCGCCTGGGCAAGACCCGGGTGGGACCCAGGTCGAACCAGGCTCGGACCAAGACCGAGCATGAACCAGGACCAAGACCCGGCCATTTTTGGCAAGAACCCGTAACTGAGCAATTAAAATATAAAAAATCAAATAATTAAGATTTAAAAGCAATCTTTAAAGGATAATTAGAATACACAATCAATTTATGAAAATGTTAAATTTTATACTACTTAACTTCGATAGCTCCAATGTTGAAAATGATAACACATTTGATGGTTGGTGGTGAACATTTGGATGTCCTCGGCCTTTACATACAACCCTTTGATCCAATCAATTTTATTCCCTATCTTTTGTAGCATAAGATTGAAAGAGTGAACCACACAAGGTGTCCTAAAGATATATGAATATCGTTCTTCAACCAACAACCAACAGCTCTACAAATCTTTGTTTTGTCCGTTCTAACTTGAACAACGTTATTGGGTCCCACTTTCTCAATGGATGCAATGAGAATATCAGCAATAAATTGGCCATCTTCCACTTGCCCCTCACAATAACATGACTCTCAAACCATTGTCCCTCTAGGGGACACTATTATGACATTGATCAAGGGCTGATTTTTGGCATCTTTCTACCCATCTAGAACAATGGACACACCTGTCTCTAGCCATGAATCCCTTATGGGCTTCAATGAATCTTCAACAATCTTGACTTTCCCCAATAAGGTTCCACACACCCTCTTCTTATGTCTTATTAATTTTTTTCACCAACTCTTGCCAATATGGTAAGCAAACAACATTGAATTTCAACCCATTTGCATAAATAAATCTTGTTATGTGTTGGTCAACAATGTTTTGCCTTTCATTTTGAGATGCAATTTCCAAAGGTCCTTTTGGTCTTTTGTTTGTAGTGGGTTCTTCAATTTCAAGGTGAGGAGTGGACAAAAATGGGTGGTTTTCTACCACAATACTAGGATTAGATTGGAGCATTGGGGGATTCATTCCCTTTGATCTTCTTTTTATCAAGGGTTGACTTGATTTGTGATCTACCCGTTTGTTTGCTTGTTCTTTCTCCATTATATCTCCTATCATTGTCTCTAATGGCACAAGTACATCATTTTTCCCAAGGCAAGTTTTGATGCTTTGCCTAGGTATTCCATACAAATGGACTTTCACTTCACTATATTTACTAGAATATCTTACACAAACCCATTGCAAATCCAAATGTAACCCCCACAATCTGGAACCAGTTGTGTTATATTTCCATAGAGCAGATTTTGGATCTGTTTTAAATTTAGGTTGAGAAGTGGAGCTAGAACTAGTTGCCATTGTGAATTCCTCTAGCAAAAAAATTTGTAGACAATGCATTCAAAACAAAAAAAATCAATACAAAAAATAAATATATAAAACCTAGCTCTTTGAATCCTTGAAGTTGATACCTTTATAGAAGAAAGGAAAAAACAGAGATAAACAAAGAAAATAATTTGTTTCCTGTTTATAAAAAAATGGAGGGAAAATGTTGAAAAAAACTTACCCCTTTAAAAAAAATCCTTTAATGGTCTTCTTGGCAGCCAATAAACACTTGTAAATAATTGAACTAAAATGAACTGTTTTTGGCGTTTCATTTGTTTTCATCATTTTTAGGGTTGAAGAATTTTAGGGTGCTCAATCAATGCCAAATAAAAACATTTTGAAAAAAAAGTAAAAGAAATCAAAAAAAGCATTGTTGCGCTGGTGCATTCATAATGGGTTTGCCTCAGATGAACCAAATATTGTTTTCTCATGTCTTGGATGAACCTGCAGGCGGACTGAACCAGTATTGGTATCTAATTCTGGCTTTGCCGCAGACGGATCCTGTAACTTAGTTATTATTCATGGTATTCATATTGCTATTAATATATTTAAAAATAAATTAAATATATTAAATATGTTAATAATTATATATTTATATAATATTAAATCGTTTAGGTAGGCTATTCTTCTGCTAGCTAGAGGATGGGTCATCCATGACATTGATCACACGGGTCACTACCAATCTCTTTCATTAGTGGGGGAGGTGGTGGCATTGGATTCAGCAGCGATTTCAGCTCAAACAGGATTTCATCCACATCTTATCTATGTAACATCATTGCCCTATGATTCCAACTGGGTCAGGCTCAACGGATCAAGTTCAGGGCGACTATTTGTTTATTCATACATTCACATTTTATCTTTTCTCTAATATTTTAATCCCAAATTGTGCCAATCAATAGATCGAGCCCATAAACCAGCACCAGAAACAGCTATCGACTGCATAAACAACCCCAACAATTTATTTATCTTTTTAAAAAGTTTATGAATTTTTGAATATTATGGATTTAAATTGATGAACCCTGTGACAGAATGTGAAGAAAACATGTCAAAATTTGTCACAGGTTCTCTTGAGTTCGTCCAGGATGAACCCACAAGTCAATTCCCGAACCCTAACTTCACCCACCAGTATCCGGACCCGAAATGATCATACCCAGACCAGCAAGGTTACAAGAACGAACCAGCAATATAGCTTGGAAAAAAGGAAAGAAAATAAGAACTAGCCTGAAAATCTGGAAATCCACAAAACTGCTCTTCAATTCCCCTATGAAATTCTTTCAATTTACTCAACAATGCTAGTGTGTTTCTCTAGCATGGGCAGATATGGCTTATATTTTAATAATTTTCTCAGCTTTAAAATCACATTTCTGTTGCATTTTTTCCATGCTTCCTACACTCCGTGAGTCTCTGGCTTGGACTTTCCAAGTACTTGGCCATAAACTTGCAAAAACTCATGGATGACTTGTCTGAAAACTTAGTGCGTAAATAGCACAAAAAGTTGGCGCATTAAAAAGTTGATGAATACTTGGCAACTCGCTGAAATAGTCAAACTATGGTTAAAGCTAGCAACTCTCATATGATGAACTGGTGATGTCATGCGTTCTGTTTGTTAGACCTTTTTGCTGCTGCTTCAATAGGTATAGGCGTGTACACTTTAATGTTGTATCAAGAAGTTCTGTCAGATATCTGTAATATCTGCTATTATAGATACCATCCTGTCCATATAGAGAGGAAGATGTCATTCATTCTCACTTTATCCTTTTTTGGTTTATATTTCTAGATGCTCATAGTGTAAAATAAATTTAGACAGAAGACATTGTAGAATTCTGAGTTTTAGTTTGCAAATTGAGGTTCTTATGAATATTTTTAATGCTAGGCGAGTTATAGCTACTTCCGTTTGTTATCTGTGACAACTTTATTTGACTAAATTGTCCTTGGCGTTTATATATTATCTGCTATATGTGTCCATTAGTAATTTGTCTTTTATATATTCCTTTTTTTGTATATGCAGCTTTTCTCATACACAATTTATTACTCCAAAATTAGGCAATCAAAAGATGTTTGTGTAAATGTCCATATGCAATCTAAGATCTATGGTTGTATCTAAATCATTTATCTTCCAAGGAAAATATGATGTTTGTTGAAATGATTATTGAGAAATGCAATTTTGTCTCAGTTATGCAGTTTTGCTAATTGAATCAAAAGATGAAGATGGGCAACAACAAGTTCTCACAGCTGCTATGGAGGTGACTGTCATAGACTGATTTATATTAGAATTGCTTTTCAAATTTAAGATTTATTCTCAAGTGTTTTTCCTGTTGCTAATTCTTCACGGTGTATGTTGCAATTGATTAATGCAATTGGTGATTTAATGTTTAATACAATATGGAGGAATTTTCTTCCAGTATGTGTCAAGCTCAAAATGCAAGTTGAATGCATTTTAATCATTGTTTAGTTTGATTTTAAGATCTGTTTTTCATCAATTTGGACATTTGATTGTGATATTGATAATTGTGATTACAATATCTTACAGATGGGTGATGGACAAGAACAAGAGACGGATGTGAGGTTCAGAGCACTTGTTGCAATTGGATCTCTTGTATCCTCATCGCCCTCATAATAATTCATATTCTGTTGCAATTTTATATCTGTGAATTTGTTTCTTAATTTATTTAAGTATTATAATTAGTTCTCTACAAACGTATTAATGGGAAGTTGAGTGATGTGCCCAAATGCTTTAAACAAATCAATGAGTTCATTATAGATGCTTGATTTTGAACATTAGCATTAGGAGATACCAAAAGGCATTTACAACCTAAAACATAGTAAAACTAATTGTAATCATCCACTTCCATTTACAAGGTAACTAATTGTTTGTGTCAGGAAAATCAGTAAAACGAGCACTGTGTATCTTTTGTTTCAACTATTTGTCTTTGCTTTCAAAGCCTTGAATTTTTCGGAAATATCATAATTGTAACTATGTACTCCCAATCTTAATTATCATTAGGTAAAGTTAAATCAATAAATGTATCTTTGCAATATAAGTTAATGGACAATATTTAAACAGTATGCCTGTTCACTTTACCTGAAGTTCAAGCAAATACATGTATTGACTGTTTTCTTTTGGAAGGGAAAATCAGGTTAATGATCCATGGTTGTGTGCAGATGTGTTTAAGTACATTAATATCTCTGACTTTTAATCCTTCCTATATTATAGTCATTGCATGATTTATTCAGATTATTGTGATGATCTTTGTGGGTGAAATTTCTTCACTTTCTTATTTATGATCTAATTTTATGTTGCATATCATGAACATTAACCATAGTAATCTAAGTATTTTCAAGGCTCATAAATCATTTTATTCATGGAATATCTATAATTTATCTGTTTCAAGATCCCTGGCTTTATTTTCCTTCTGGGCCTTAACCCAAATACTTTCAGATGCTTGATGGACTAGTGAAAGACCAAGCAATTCAATTAGATGTTGAAAGCATAGCCACATCTGCAAAATGTTCCAAGGAGACCAAGATTACCCAAGTTGGAGAAGATATTGAGCATCTGATTAAAACATCGTAATTTGATTTTGCATGCACGGGCATATGATAAAATCAAATTCATAATTTGATTTGTTCTTTTCTGCAAGTGATTTTTTTTCTCTCCAAGGCTAATTGTTTTCTGCATGCTCATTCACATTGCTCTTAATATAATTCACTTCTTGGCAGAAATACGAAGTTGGTTTTTCATATGTTGAGGCTCTTGCAGAAATATTTATATGGTGACATCCATTTTATCATAAGAAATATGGATGTCGAAAGCAGTTGTAAAATTTGATTTCAAATCAAACAAATATACATTTTAGTGGGACTTTTTAGTGGAGGAATATATTCCGGTTTGACCTTTGCTTGCCAAGGGTCTCTTTATTTATGGTATTTAATGAGTGCAAATTTTATTGTTTCAGAAAAGTGATGAGTTACAAAGGTATCCACTGAATGCACATGTATAGGTAATTTCTAGCTGGCGCGGCATGGTTATTATTAAATTTGAGTTGGCTTTCTAATGATTGATTATGTAAATATTTATTAAGTCGTACCATTCTCATGTTTACCTAGCCTACTCAAAGCATTGTTATTGGGGACCATAACGAAAATCATAACTTGATATGAATTTATTCAAAACATTTAACCAATTTACATTTTGTACACTAATATCCGTAATACATGGCATACTAAACAGTAACATTAGCACAATAAACCAAGAGGGCATTAGTCAATATGTATGAAATTTTGCAAGCCGCTGATCTTGTTAGATGAGCATAGATATGGCTACCACCTGGAAGGGCTATAGATTTCAAGGATGAGATCTCAAACGGGATTATACAACATAATAGTACTCAAAGAATGGATAAAAATAGGGCTAATGCTCTTGAATGAGCCTCTTAAATATTACAACTGTTGAGAAGCCTCTAGGCATAGTCGGGAATCTAAAGTAAGTGGTCTGCACGTGTCTAAACAGGCAAACGAAAAGCCCTGCCCTAGACTAGTTTGTAACCAACTTTCCTTGGCTACAGTTTGAATGCTCTCCAAATGCATTTTCCCCTATTAGGTTTTAGAATTTAAAGGTATGAGTTGTAGTATGCATGTAAGATGCCATTTCCCATGATTAGGACTAGCATAGTTACCAAACAATGAGTTTATTTAGATGGCTAAAAATAGTTAACATGTCAAACTGATCCTAAGTCTAGCTCTGGTAACTGTACAAAATATATATAACATGTACCCAAAAACCAATCTTGAAATTACATTAATGTTAGTGCACTTAATCAAATCCTTTGTGGTTAGAATCGTACTAAAAAGTGTCTAAAATACCCATTATGAGTCTTGAAGTTTGCAACCATTCTTCACAATATTCACAATCTACATCTAAGATGGCATAAGACGTAGGCGTAAACCTCGTATTCAAATTACATTGGAGCATGGACTCCAAAATCAGTTGTTGGTTTTGAATATCGAAGAAATTAGATTTAGAAAATAATATAGGGTACTTCTAGACCACCTATATTTGTTTTAGAACAAGCAATTAGCTGAATTCACTCACTGCATATGGTTAAAAATGATGATCTGTTAAGATGACCATCTTGAGTATAGCTAGTGGCCGAAGAAAATATACACGGATATAAGCTCCATAACCTATCTTCAGCTTGCATTGGAAGTAGTGTAATCAATTAGTTTTAGATTGGTTTAAAATTAACAATCAAATTCATTGTTAATTTTCAAAACCAACTATATAAGATTAATAAAAAAAATAGAGGGTATGTAAAGACCACTTATTTTAGAGTAAGCGTTGTGCCAAATGCACAAATTGTTTATAAAGAAACTACTAAACCTTGTGCAAAATGAATACTAACTGCCTTTTTGGTGAGAGCCATATTTAAAGATGATATAAGGTGAGACAAACAAATATCAATCTAAGATCCCCGTATGATGCTTGAAGCTTGCAACTATCCATTAGGATATTTACATCAGTTTTAAGGAGGCTTAAACATTCAGGACAAAAGCTATAGTCAAATTACAATGAAATAGGTCGAACAATTGGTTTTAGATTAATTTTATAATAAAACTCGAAATTGATTTTTTATTCAAACATTTAGTAAACAAAAGTAAAAAAAACAGAGGGTATTTCTTTAGCACCTGTTTGTGTTTTAGAACCAGGATTGAGTCACATTTACTCATATTGTTTGTGAAGAGGCTACTAGAGCTTGTGCAAGATCAAATCATCAAATTCTCATTGTGATTCGAATCAAGTTTTATAAAGATTGTTAAAGAGACGTAGATGAAATATAAGCAACATGACCATTAACAAGCACCTTCATAGATATAAAAAAAAGAAAAGAAAATCATAGTATAGCAATCTTTGAAGCCACAAGTTAATATAATTGATTGATTTAGGACTATCAACTTTTTTAGTTTCATTACAATGCACTCATTGGTCCATTTGTAAAATGTTATCATGATGTTTCACATTTGATATCGAAATACATTTTCCTGTATGTAAGGGAAACAATTGATTAAGTTAATAAGTGTCACATGGTGGTGAGTATTTGTTTTTTATAGCTTTATAACAATAGTATTTGTTTGCTCGATGGTAGATGACTTATGACAATAATTCAAAGATAGAGTGGGCAATAGTTTGAGTCAAATAGATTATTGGAAGATTATAATATTTTTTAGTGATGTTGGTATAAGTTTGATTTGTAGTAGGCACAAATACAACTAATCTCTTCGTTAGAGTCAATATTTGTTAAATAATGATGAACTAATGATTAGTTAGTAGAGAATTGTAGAGTGACATTGTAACAAAAATGTATGAATTCATATTGAGAATAGGATTTGGGATAAAAATATTAGATGGATAAAATATGAAAATTTCGGAATCTATGATAGCATTATATTTTTATTCATATTTTAATGATTCCTATTAATATATATTTTAATTTTTTAGTACTTCTAACCATAATTCTTACCTTATTCCTTATTATTTGTAATTATTTATGGTTTGAAGTTTTTAAATTTTGAAAAATGATAATAATGGTAATAGTTGTAATGAAATAGTTTTAAGATTTAAAATAAATTTTTATTTTAATTGTGTAAAATCAAATCTCTAGAGGATTATTTTCTATGCTAATTTAAGCATGTGTTTTAATTTAAGTTTTATTTTATTATTTTAATAGTTTGAATCTAAATACCTATAAAATAGTTAATTGAGTTTATTAACTATTTAAAATAGATATTTGTTTTTTAAATACAATTTTCTTTTCAAAAAAGACTAAAAAATCTATCATTCCTAAAAATTCTCTTATAACACTCAAATGATTTTAGCCAATCATACTAAAGAAAAAACATTTTTATAAATCATAAAGTTAAAAATTTCACATTTTAATTAAATTTACTTGGAAAAAAAATCTTGTAATTGGTGGAAAACCAATTTATTAATAACTAGTTAAGTTTTCGCTTACGAGAAGTACTAATTAGAGATGTCAAAGTCGCGAGTAACCATAATTATAGTAGTGGATAAAACAAGAAAGTGAATCTATAAATGGATTAAGTGCAAAGAATATTGAAAATACTTTTCATAATTTAGTTTAAGTTTTTATATTAGATTAATTATTGATGTATATAGGCTCATTAATGGGCTTATAAGGGTTAATCCTACAACCCATGCGACCAACCCTATGGAATGGACACCTCTAGAGTTGGGTTGGATCAAGTTCAATTTCGATGGTGCGGCAAGGGGAAACCTTGGACCCTCAAGTGTCGGATATGTCGCTCGAGATTGCCAAAGTTAGGTTGTGGCTAGTGGAAATCAACGACTTGGAGTCGAGTCAAATAATGACATTGAGGCCAAAGCCGCTTTCCTAGCAATTCAAATGGCTAGAAGGATGGGTGTTACAAATCTCCATCTTGAAGGAGATTCTCATATCATTGTGCATGCCATTTTAAAGGGAAAGGCTGACAATTGGAAACTTGATCGTGATATCCAAGATATCAGAAAAATTCTTGCCACCTTCCAGAGATTTAAAGTTTCCCATGTTCGGTGAGAGGGAAATAAAGAGGCAAATGGATGCGTGAACCAAGCATTTGATCTTCAAGAAGGTGAAACCAACCTATCCTTTTCCCAAATTAACAGACACATTTTTGAAAAACTTTGATGGCTTTGTGGATTGAACGACTTTTGTTGGAATCTGAGGTGGTATGCCAAGGTGGCAATCGTGGTAGATCTCTAGTCATTCTTATACAGGCCACAGACAGATATCATTTCATGACAGAGTGCCTCATCAATGGGAGGAGATGCCAGTGGGTTTAAGCGTGCATTTTTTGGCGCACAGTATATGGTCAGATTGAGTTGGTGCATTGGATCGCGTTGGGTGACGGCGGCTAGGCTAGATTAGTACACAAGTAACTAGAGATTATGACATTGATGGGGATAATCGATGTTTTCTCTTCCCTACGCACCAGGTGCATTTATGGAAACAAATCAAGTGTAAGATCTGGGCAGTATCAAGGTGGCTCAAACTTGGGTTGTGTTATGATTTACCTCATTTATTATCTTGGAAGGCAGTATGTTCTTAGCAATTCAAAGCTTTTTATCCAAGAGAGTCCCTAAATGCGTACGAAAGAAGATTGGTTTGAAACAGATAGAAAGTGCATTGCTTCTAAGGTTGGAACCGAAATTTTCATTACAGGTGTCGAAGCCCATGGTGGCCTTCTGGGGGCAAATCTCAAACGAATGCCTATTAAACGTCTTCAAGATCGAAGAGCGGGAATTTTTAACTAGAGTGAAAACTGGTTCAGGCAACGAGTATATGAAACCTCAATTTTGCTACAGAACAAACGTGGACATTGCCTCAATGTTCCTCGCATGGTGCTTCGAATTGGAGTCTGTGGAAATGATGAAATGGTTGGCGGACAATTGTGTTAGGGATGAATGGTGTGTTGTGCCTTGGCCCAATCAGTCTGCATGGGGTTAAAGAATTTTTGAGGACCAAACATACTTAGAGTGTTAAAAGGGAGCTAGAAAAATAGGGACCGTATGCGTTGCGCACGGGGACTTCAATGGAGGCCTCAACGTCGAGATGAAATAGAGGGAGATCAAGAGGATCGAGGAAGTGGCAGCCGGTCCATGAGTTGCAACTTGGGGAATCCTCAGGCCACGAAGATGATGCAGAAGGAATGAACCTTTCAGATGACCGGGTGACTAATGAAATGGACAAAGGCAAGGCAATTGTGATAGACGATTGTAATTCTCAGGAATATGCACTTTTTTGTAAAGCAAGCTAGGGCAGTAGAATTTTTTATATCTTTTGACTGTTGTAGTTAGTCGAGGGTAGCAAGGAAGAATATGCATACTTTTAAATTTTTGATGTGATTGTATATCAATATAAAGAATCATTTACCCATCCAAAAAAAAATCATGTATATATATATATATGTATATGTTGACAAGCAACTTAAACAAATACAATCTACATTGGATAGGACAAAGAAGTAATAGTCTAAGACATCACTAGTTGTATATAATAGTTTATAAAAGGACAATTGTAAACAATAATTTGTAAGTGGATAGAGATGGGCAAGAATAACCACACAACAACATAAAAACAAATTACACTAGAAAACAATAGTGTAAAAACATAGCATGTTGCCAAAGAAGAAGTAGCAATTAAAAATGACTCTTTGGGAATCATGCTTTGGAAGCCTTTGGCATTTGAACAATCTGTTCAAAGAAATGTTTCTCTTCCAATCATATAGTTGAGATTGCAAATTATTAATATACTTTATACATTCTCATTTACTTTGAGTTGCTTTGTGATGATTGTAGCTCAATTAGTCATATGTAGAGACAAGTCAGAGCACATGTTTTGAGCTTAAACCTCCAAAGGAAGAACACAATTTTCTTAAACCTCAGTTTTATAGAAAAAATACCCATGTTTGAACTTTATAAGCTTGTCCCTCCTATTAGAATTTGTAAATTAGATGATAATAGAGAAACTAGTGTAGGAAATAGAAACCATGAAATTGCAAAGACAAATGATCAAAGATCCAAATAGCATTACAAAGTTAGAATCTAGTGAGAGAAATACAAATGCTCCAAAATACAAAATAGCATTTGTGTAACCTAGAAATATATTTCAAAAGTGAACTTGCAAGATTGATTAGTTTTTCACAAATAAAGGATTAAAACTTAGAACATTATGCTTTCACTTACTATCCCATTGTGTCCTATCACCATTTGAACTTGGTTGCAGATATTTGCTCTCGAACTGCACTGTAGTTGCTTCCAAGATGACAACTTGATGAATGGACTGATAACTAGATGTTTGATAAAAGCTAAATGATTGTGCAAAACTATATGAAAGTGATTAAGCCAAAGCACACTTCTAATTTGCTTAGAATGCTTGATTTCTAAAACTCACGTGAATGCAAGATAACTCCTAGATGACTAATAGCTCTAAAATGCTTAGGAAATGCCCTTTTTATAGATTTTTATGAGCAAAAATCTCATGTCGCAGAGATCAACGGTTGAGATTAAATCTTACAAAGATTGATGGCTATGAAGAAATTGGTTGGAATGTGAGAGAAAAAGGAGGAAGATGTTCCTCCTACACATGCAGGATGGAGGAAAAGGTGGAAGGAGAAGCCAAGTTTCAAAAGGCTCACCTTGATTGGAGTTGAAGACTTGAAAGAATATAGGATGGTTGGCGAAGATTTAGGTATGTTGAGCCAAGTGGACTCAACTTCCTCCAAGAATGTAGGGAGGTTGGAGAAAATATAGAAGAATTGAAAATGTGTGTATGTACACAGATTGAGTGATGTGGAGATGAGGTGAGTTGGAAAAGGAGATTAAATAATTGTAGAATTATTTAATTAATGAAGACTTTAGAAGAATGCATAGTGCATGACTAAATATTGAATAAGATTGAATTAGAAGAATGACTAAATGAATAAAATTAATTAAACTTGTCAATTTAATTATTTAATAGAGAAATTAACATTAAATTAATAATAAATATTTATTTAATTATTCATAGCCAATTTTGAGTGTTTACAACATTAATAGAGTTCAAACAACATGAATCTATATGAATGAAAATGCAAGTTAAGACAAAATAATATCAAGAGAATTCAAACAACTTGAATCTATATAAGTGAAAAATACAAGATAGAAGAGAGAGTGTGTGTGTGTATGGTATTAAAAGTATAAAAAAAATAAAAAAATGTAACTCCCATGGAAGATGTTGACAATTCATTCCTCTGAATAATACCTAATGTATTAATGCAAGAAAGCATAAATAAAAGTGTAGGAAAAATCTATTGTAGACACTTAAATTTGACTCATTATTTTAATCAGATCGAATTTCCTAAGTCGCTTATATTAATTAAATAATCCATATTATTTAATTAAATATAGCATCTCGTCTAGCTAAATTAATTTAATTAATAAAGCCATGTCCCATACCTAATTAATTGATTAATCTCTTAATTAATTAATCTCCCCTTAAACCCTTCCTCTACTAAATAAAATAATTCATTTATTTTATTTTATTCATATCATCCTTTTCCTCTAATTCTTGAATTAATTAATTAAAGTAATTAATTCCCCTACATGTCTCCTAACCTAAACTCGCATTTAACCCTTGTCCTAAGCCTAACCCATGGGTTCTAACTAACCCTATCCACCTAACCAACCTTATCCTTTCTAACCTCCCCCCTCAGATGTGTACACATTCTTAAATATCTTTATTATTTGGAAAAGATATTCCAATTTTGGCTGGCCATCTCCCAAAATTGACATGTGTCTTTAGGGACACATGTCACTCCTCTCCTTAACACTTGTCTCTTCCAAAGACACTTGTCATTTCTTGTTGAGCCACTTGTCCTAGAGATTCATTCCACGTGGCACCTTGAGGCTTGTCACTTCTCCTCCTTAAGGATGAGTGTCTCATTTTCAAACCCCCTCATCACCCATCCAAATCCTATTTAAACCCTCCATTTTCTATGCATTTCATCCACTTTTTTCACACTCATACCATCGTAATGCTGAAATAATTACTCACCTTACACATCATTTCCATCAACCGCATCTTTGCATCGTCTATTATGGAGCAAAATCAAGCATCTGCAACGTCATGAGTTGTAATACCCCTCCAGTTCGGGCACTGCTAACAAGTGTTATGACACTGAACCCTAGTTTAGTGATGGTATTATTCCTTCTACTTAAATCTTAATTTATGTTTGAGATGTGTTTATGGTTCTAGGAGTATGATACTTTGATGATGGATTTCACTTATGTGATCTTATTCATGATAAAGTTAGAGTATAGTGCATGGTATGATTATGGTGCACGTTGCTATTAGCTATGCTCATTTCCCTCATGTATAAATGTTAAGTAGGTGCATTATTTATGATCCACTAACCCTAGTATAGATGATCTTAGAGGTTACATTTGGATGGATTTGTGCATCATGGGTGTTCGTGTTAGTGGTGAGAGGGGATGATCTCACATCACCCTCTTAGGAAGGGCATGTGATTTCACGATTCATCTCCACCAATGTGATTATATATGTATTAGGCTATATTTATATATAGGCATGTATATTCACTTTGTGGTGCAGGTTTACACGTACTAGACATCAACTCCATCTGGTTCCACAGGTTTGAGCATGCCTAAAAACAATCTCGATGGTGGTATGTGGAGATAGCATAATTGTACTTTAAATATCTCATCATATTTCATTTGTGACTTTTATTTATGGTTTATTAATTATCTCCTTGAGATATTATATTTATATTTATGAAAATATATGTGTGTGTGAATATATTATGTGTATGAATAATATGGTTATAATGTGATAATCTAATTTATTTTTTTTGAATTAATATGGTTACAATAAATAAATATTTATATATTGTTGATGTGCATATATTTATATTTATATTCTGGTTGATAATATATTTTGGAGTGGCTATTCTATCGAGGAATTATCCCACTTTTAAATATTTAAATCTTTTGGTGGGAAACCCTAGATGAGTTTATATATGTTATTTTAAGTTTATATTCTTATGTTTTGTTATATTTGGTGGGAGTTGATTATTGTTTTTGTTGGTATTTGCATGAAGATTGCATTAATAAAATGTTATGTTGTCATTGATGTCAATTAATCGGTAATGATGTTATAATGTTGTTTTGTAACCGATAGGAAGAGCTAGTGAAGGGAACTGCAATCGGCAAGTGAATTTGTGGAGGAAATCGGTATTGCTATGAAATGGAGAGGTGAACTGATAAACACTACCTGTTGATATGATAAACCCTAACCGATGAAGTTTCAAATAGTTTTTGGTGCGTAGAGATAACGGTCTCTATCTTGGGAATGAGCAAGTTCATTGCATGCAATGTAAACCGCGTGATGAGTTACAGTGTTCGATGAAGTGGTGATCAAGGAGTAGTCGAGGTTATCTTGAATGATGTGCAGTGATTGTTATGTAATCCAACAGTCATACTTGAACCGATTTGTTTGTAATCTCTATGAGAGAATTAGGTTTTTGATGTGTTATCGACCTATTGTTTTGTTTATAAGGTTGATGAGTTGTTTTGTTAAAGAGTTGGCAATTTGTAGTTGAGAGTGAGAGTGTGGTTGTCGAACCAAATGATCTATCTGCAGTTTGTGTAAAGGCATATAGGAGCATGAAAAGGATCTGAACAAGCAAGTGTAGTGCTATTCAAATAGATTAGCAAACCCCTATTGTTTTCTAACAATTACAGCAGTCAAATCCCCTAACCAGGTAAGCTCTAACAAGCTTAGTGTTATTCAATTCCTCTAACCAGGTGATCTATTAGCTTGGATTTCAAATCCTCTACCGAGGTTACTCCTTACAGGGTATTGCTTCTAATAGGGCATTATAGTCAATCCCTTAACCGGGTGGTCCCTAACAGGATATGTTCTTAACAGAACTTATTGTAAAGCTTTAAGAGGCTTGGCTCCTAACAGGGCAAACTTCAAAAGAGTTCAGAATACTTGTGGGTATTCATCCCCGCCGTGGTTTTTCCCATTTGGGTTTCCACGTCAAAAATATCGTGTCAACTGGTGAATGTTTTTGAGGTTATGTTTACTATGGTTGAATTGCTTAACTGCTAAATCCACTTCGATATGTTATGTTAACCAACAGCAATCTGAAATGAGGTTTTACTGATGTCAATAAAGTATTTGAATGATTCAGTTAAAGGTTTTGTGAGTTTTAGAGATGTTTTACTGTTAGTTTATTATAACAATCAACCGGTTTAACTTATTAGTATTATTGCATTTAAAGTTCAATGTTTTAACTTGTCAATTTAGAGTTTGCATTGAGAGGTTGTTTTTGAGATTGGTGAAAGTTTATATCAGTTTTCTATCTACTGATTCACCTCCTCCCCCCCCCCCTCTCAATAGTTGATCGGATCCTTATTCTTTCATCATACTATCAATTGGTATCAGAGCTATTTAGGTCCTCTAAGGTCTAAGCCTAACAGCTTGAGGTAAAGATCTTGTAGAACATGATGAAAAAGGAAGGTCTAAATTTTAATAGAGAGAACTATAGGATATGGAGTGATAGAATGAAAATTTATATCAAGAGTCTAGGAAGTCAATACTGGGAACATGTTGGTACTCAATAAGTTGCACCTAGTGGGATTATGACTGATGATCAGAAGAAAGAGCAACAAGAAAATAATATTATCAGCTCTTTGTCTGATGCAGAGTATGTTGATGTCCATGGCTTGGAGACTGCATATGAGGTATGGAAGATACTTGAAGAGATCTATAGCGGTGATAAACATGTGAAGATTGTCAAAGAAGAGAGTCTTAGAGGAAAATTTGATGACATGTGGATGGTTGAAGGTGAGAATATACAACAGTATGGTCAGAGGATCAAAAAGATAGTTGGTGAGATCAAGAGTGTTGGTGGTAAAGTGGAAGATGCCACAGTGATTAGCAAGGTGTTGAAAACCCTTCTACCGGTCTACGCTATCCGAGTTGGATCCATTCAGGAGATAAAGTCAATTGACAAAACTAAGGTAACCCTTGACTCCATCATAACCCTTGACTCCATCATTGGTAAGCTTACTGCTTTTGAATTAAATGGTTATGATGGTAGTGTTCATAAATCTGAATCTGTATTTAGAGCTTTAGTTTCTAACCCATCTATGAGGAAAAGTAGAGATGTCAGTCATAGCTATGAATCTAGATCCAGCAGAGAAGTTGATGATGAAGACAGTTTGGTTGAGCTTGAAGCATTGTTGGTCAAGTGATTGCCCAAAGGTACCGGTAAGTACAGAGGTAAATTACCTTTGAAATGTTTTGCATGTAACAAGATTGGACACATTGTAGCTAACTGTCCTAATGGTGACAATGAGCACGAGCGGAAGAAGTTTAAGCAGTACAAGGGAAAAGGCAAAAGAGATTGTCTCATTGCAGTTGATGGTGGTATCACTAATGATGAATCTGAGGGAGATACTAATGAAGACATTGTTTTTGTAGCTATTAAAAAGAGACATCTGATCAGAACACATTAGTTTCTCGCATGGATAATTCTGATGATTGGATCATTGATAGTGGTTGTTCACACCACATGACCAGTGACTGGTGACCGGAGCAAATTTCTTACCTTGAAAGAATTTGATGGAGGAGTTGTGAGATTTGGTAATGACTCACCCTACATGGTAAAAGGTAAGGGAACTATTTCTCTTAATAGAAAGAGAAGTACAGATGATGTCTACTAGGTTGAAGGATTAAAGCACAATCTTTTGAGTGTTGCACAACTCAATGACAAAGGATATTCATTGGAGTTTAAGAATGGAATGTGCAAAATCTATGAGAGAAAAGGTGAAGTGATTGCAACCGGAAAACAGACTAAAGGTAACCTATTTCACCTAAATCTTAAAGTCAACAACTATTTAATTGCTAAAATAGATGATAGTTGGCTTTGGCATAGGAGATTTTGTCATATAAATTTTGATAACATTGTTAAAGTGAGTAAGTCCAAGACAGTTAGGGATTTGCCTTAGTTGGACAAACCGGTTAATGCTCTGTGTAAGGAATGTCAGTTGGGAAACATGACATCATCAACTTTTAAGAGCAAATCTTTTTCAGCATTAATTTGTTAGATTTGGTTCATACAAACCTCTGTGGACCAATAAGGACCAAAAGTATTCAAGGTGGCAGATATTTTATGATCTTCATTGATGATTGCTCAAGAATGATGTGGGTCACATTCTTGAAAGATAAAATAGAATGTTTTAGTAAGTTCAAGGCATTCAGGGCTAGCTGAAAAGGAAAGTGGCAAGAAGATAAAGTGTCTAAGGACTGATCAAGGTGATGAATTCACTTCTGTGGAATTCACTAGATATTGTGAAGAAAATGGTAACAAACGGCAGCTTTCTGCACCGAGGACACCACAGCAGAATGGTATTGCAGATAGGAACAACTGGTCAGTTGTTGAAGCTACTAGAATGATGTTGATACAAGGAGGTGTAGCAAAAACTTTCTAGAGAGAAGTTGTCAGCACAATTGTCTACACTATGAACCAGATATTGGTAAAAGGAGGTAAGGATAAGACTCCTTATGAATACCAGTATGGTAGATCACCTAATGTCAATTATTTCAATATATTTGGCAGTAAATGTTTTATTAAGAGAGGTGACTATGTCAGTAAGTTTTAGGCTAAAAGTGATGAAGGCATATTTTTTGGTTACTCCACCAAGAGTAAGGCCTACAAATGTTATAACAACCGGACACAGAAAATTATTGAGAGTGTTGATGTTCGAGTGGATAAGTATCCTGAAGTCTCAAGGGAAACCAGTTTGGAGAAAAAGGATGAAGATCCTTGCATTCTGATTTTGGAACCAGAACCTGTGAAGCTTGTAACTGGTAAAGAGAATGTTGTTGTACCAGTTCAACCGGAACAGGTAAAGAACTTGGAGATAATGATCATGTTATTCCGATGTATGTGAGACTCAATCACAATCCTGACCAGATTATTGGAGATAAGGATGTTGGAGTATTAACCAGAAGAAGAATTAGAGAGAATTCTTGCATGATCTCCACTATTGAGCCTAGAACTGTTAAGGAAGCATTTGGAGATGATCATTGGTCAAAGCTATGGAGGAGGAGCTTGATCAAATTGAGAAGAACAACACATGGACCCTAGTACCCAGACCGGTGAATAAAAATGTGATAGGTACTAAGTGGGTATTCAGGAATAAACTGAATGAAGATGGTGTAGTAGTCTGAAACAAATCTAGATTGGTTTGCAAAGGTTATGCACAAGAAGAAGGAGAAGACTATGGTGAGACTTTTGCACTAGTTGCTAGACTGGAAGGTGTCAGAACTTTACTTGCATTTGTAGCATGTAAGGGATTCAAAGTATATCAGATGGATGTGAAGTCAACATTTTTTAATTGAATACTGGAAGAAGAAGTATACATTGAGCAGCCAAATGGTTATGCTTTGACTGATGAAAAAGACATGGTATGCAAATTGCACAAGGCACTATATGGGTTAAAGCAAGCACCTAGAGCATGGTATGAGAGGCTACATTCACACCTGATGAAGATAGGTTTTCAGAGAACCAGTGAAGATAGCAACATATATCTCAAATATGAAGGAGATAAGATACTGGTTAGTGAAGTGTTTGTGGATGATATCATATTTGGAGGCAATGATGACATGAGGAATGACTTTGCAAATGAGATGAAAAATGAGTTTGAAATGTCTCTAGTGGGAGAGATAAAAAATTTCATAGGCTTGCAAATACAGCAAAAGAAGAGTGGTATTTCCATCACACAGTTTAAGTATGTGAAAGAGGTATTAGAGACATTTGGAATGAGTGACTGTAAACTAGTTGGGACACCAATGGTTACAAGTTGTAAATTGTCTAAAGAAGATGAAGCCACATCTGTTGATGAAAAGGAGTACAGGTCAATGATTGGGAAATTGCACTATGTCTTTCACAGCAGACCAGATATAGCTCATGTAGATGGTCTAGTTGCTAGATTTTAGAAGAATCCAAAGGAAACACATTTGATAGAAACCAAGAGGATATTCAGATATTTGAAAGGTACTATTGACTATGGATTATGGTATCCATATGCATGTAACTTTGATTTGAAGGTGTATACAGATGCAGATTGGGTAGGTAATGTTGATGATAGGAAAAGCACAACCGATGGAGCATTCTTTCTTGGAGGAAGACTTGTTTCATGGAGCAGAAAGAAGCAAAGCTATATATCACAGTCTACTGTTGAAGATGAGTATGTTGCAGCTTATATGAATTGTACCCAGGCTATCTGGATGAGGCACATTTTGGAAGGATTCAAGTTGAAGATTTTAGAACTGGTAAAGATCTTATGTGACAATACCAATGCCATAAATGTTTCAAAGAACTTTGTTTTGCACACACGAACCAAGCATATGGAATTGAAGTATCATTTCTTGAGAGAAAAAGTGCAGAGTAAAGATGTGATATTGGAGCATTTTTCTACCAAGGAGCAGCTTGCGGATATCTTTACTAAACCTTTGCCTAAGACTAATTTTGAGTATCTTAGAAGTCAGCTAGGGGTTGTACCCCTTCATAAGGTCAATTGAGCATGATGTATATTACATCAGTGCCGGAGCTACTTGCAAAATTTTACAGCAAGATTGGTGTAGAGTGGAGTTATTCCACAGGAGGAACATCAAGTTGCAGGTTGATGATGCTGAACAATGAAGTTTGACATTGCATGTTTTACTTTCACTTTGGCATTGCTGTCAAAGGGGGAGAAGAACTATGTGATTATGGGGGAGAAGAATTGTATGATTGACAGAGAGAATGTCTATGGCCAGTTACCAACTGAAGACAAGGTGAATACATGGTAAAATGTAAACCAAGATTCCTATTCACAATCATAGCAATCAAGGGTATTGATACTCGTATTGCCATCAATACCAAAGGGGGAGATTGTTGGCATTTGCATGAAGATTGCATTAATGAAATGTTATGTTTTCATTGAGGTCAATTAACCAATAATGATGTTGTTATAATGTTGTTTTGTAACCGGTAGGAAGAGCTAGTGAAGGGAATTGCAACTGGTGGGTGAATTTGTGGAGGAAACCAATATTGCTATGAAATGTAGAGGTGAACCGGTAAACCCTACTTGTTGATATGATAAACCCTAACCGATGAAGTTTGGTTAATTGGTTGTATTGGTTTATGATCTGATGATGAGCGGTAATGATTATGACATGTATGCATGTTGTATGAGAAGAGTTTCAAATGGTTTTTGGTGCGTAGAGATAACAGTTTTTATCTTTGGAATGAGGAAGTTCATTGCATGTAATGTAAATCGTGTGATGAGTTACAGTGTTTGATGAAGCGGTGATCAAGGAGCGGTCGAGGTTATCTTGAATGATATGCAGTGATTGTTATGTAATCCAACGGTCATACTTGAACCAATTTGTTTGTAATCTCTATGAGAGAATTAGGTTTGTGATGTGTTACCGACCTATTGTTTTGTTTATAAGGTCGATGAGTTGTTTTGTTGAAGAGTTGGTAATTTGTAGTTGAGAGTGAGAGTGTGGTTGTCGAACCAGATGATGTATCTGCAGTTTGTGTAAAGGAAGATAGGAGCATGAAAAGGATCTGAACAAGCTAGTGTAGTGCTATTCAAACAGATCAACAAACCCCTGTTATTTTCTAACAATTATAGCAGTCAAATCCCCTAACCGGGTAAGCTCTAACAAGCTTAGTGTTATTCAAATCCTCTAACCAGGTGATCCATTAGCTTGGATTTCAAATCCTCTAACAAGGTGATCAATTAGCTTGGATTTCAAATCCTCTACCGAGGTTACTCCTTACAGGGTATTGCTTCTAATAGGGCATTATAGTCAATTCCTTAACCGGGTGGTTCCTAACAGGATCTGTTCTTAACATGACTTATTGTAAAGCTTTAATAGGCTTGGCTCCTAACAAGGCAAACTTCAAAAGAGTTCAAAATACTTGTGGGTATTCATCCCCACCGTGGTTTTTCCCATTTGGGTTTCCATGTCAAAAATATTGTGTCAAGTGGTGAATGTTTTTGTGGTTATGTTTACTATGGTTGAATTGCTTAACTGTTAAATCCACTTTGAAATGTTATGTTAATTGGCAGCAATCTGAAATGAGGTTTTAATGTTGTCAGTAAAGTATTTGAATAATTTAGTTAAAAGGTTTTGTGAGTTTCAGAGATGTTTTACTGTTAGTCTTTTAGAATAGTCAACTACTTTAACTTATTAATATTATTGCATTTGAAGTTCAGTGCTTTAACTTGTCAGTTTAGAGTTTACATTGAGAGGTTGTTTTTGAGATTGGTGAAAGTTTATATCAGTTTTCTATCTACTGATTCACCCTCCCCCCCCCCCTCTCAGTACTTGACCATGTCCTTATTATTTCATCATACCATCAGTTTTATGGTTTTAATTATTACCTTTTAGTTAGGAATTGGTTTCACATTCCCATGAATGGCTTTTGAAGAGCATTTTGGATTTCATATTTGAGGGTAGATTTTTTTGGGCTTCCTTCGTACAATTTTTGCAATGGGTTTTATGTTGCAAATAACTTGTTTTGTTGTGTATGGAAGCAAGGAAATTTGGGATTGATTGCTGGAAAATTTGAAGGAAGTTTGAGGGAGTTTTTGTGAGCGCATTTTTGGATTCATTTTAGGCATGTTTTTAGAGAATTTTGAGAGGAGAGGGGGGAGGATTTTGAAGAGATTTTTGGAGGGCTTTTCCTGCAGAGTGTGTGAATTTATTTGCTGGTGTTTATTTTGGTCTAGAGATTATTCTGGATTGGTTGTTTGCTTGGCCATTGGGGCTAGGAATTTCTGCCTTAGTTTCTTCTCCTTCTTGTCTTCATTTCTCCCCATTCGAGGTAGGGTTTTTGAACTTTTTATCCTTTCATTCAAATGATATTGGAATGGAATATTTATGGTGTTTTCTCATGCTATTTGTTGTATATTCTTGTTTCTGAAAATGAAGGTATTGTTATGCTTTTATTGGCTTATGAATGTTCCTTTCACCCTCCTCCGTTTTTAGATTTTTAAGGGTTGTTTTTTGAGATATGTTTGCAAAACTCATTAAATGAATCCATTTTTCTTTTGGGTCCATAATTCTTGTTTATGAAATGTTTCTGGAGTATATTTTAGTCCTATATGATCATATAATAGTTTCCCTTCAATTTCGTAAAGTTGTGATTAGTTTCGTGAGGTTAGGAGGTGATTTGAGCACTTGGAAACAAATTTGTTTATGAGACTTGAATGTTTAGTTTATGATGTTGTTTAAAGAATGTATGTGGATCTATTTTACTTATGTAGGAAAGGTTATTGATGTCTTGTGATGTTTTTTATGACCTCTTAATTCTTTGAGATGTGTTTTGGATGGATTCAAGATGGAATGTGTACCTAAAAGATGGACTTGGATCAGATTACTGGTATATGTGATGATATTATTTTTCGTGGGTATAAATGGATAATTATGAATCATATTTTGATGGATTTTGATGTTGTTCCCATGTGTCACTTGTATAGAACCTTGGGTTTAGGTAAGTACAATGTTCTACCCTTGTGAGTTGGCTAGTAAGACCCTGAAATGACCCTTGTTTGAATTGTATCCTTTGAGTTCCTTTGTATGTTAACCCTTGGTTATTGGTAGTTTCCCTTCTTTGGTTGCTTATTTGTTTGAGGTTCTTATGTCTATCTCCTAGCATGGGGGTGGGCCTTTGAGCTCCACATGGTTGGGTGGTTGCCTATCTTCATCGGGTATTCGTGTTCTTGATCGAGTGTGTGGATGGATTCGAGTGTCTTCATGTGATGATTCTTCTAGCGTTTATTGATTCATGCTTTGGATCCTATATTTCAAGATCAGATTTTGTAATTGGATTATTCTAGTTGTACATGAGTCTTGGATTACTCCTAGCTGGAGGATAGTGTATTATGATGTAATGAAATAGGAGGCTAACGATGCTAGTTGGTGATCTAGGTTATTTGATTATGTTCCTTTCATGTTCTCTTGTTATAATTTATATCTTTTTCATCATGATGAATGTTAGTCTTAGGCATATGAGTTGGCTAATGAATGAAATGAGATTGGGAAAATAAATATAATCCTTTCTAGTGATGGTTATTGTAAGTAACAACATTGGGAACCTAGGAGGATTTAGGGGTAAAATGTAAATGATAAGTTCTATTATCTTCCATGACTACTTTACGAGTTATCAATGGTTTACTTCATTGTGAATAATGTTGATAACTTAAGATTGTATTTTCATTGGAAAGTTGATCATTATGTGTGTAACGTTAGTTAATGAGAATCATGGTTCTTAGTGATAGTTTAAAAAAAAAATGTCTTTTTGTTTCTTTTGTCTATTGTCCTTTGGGTTCCTTGGCGAGGCGTTACACGAGCACACATCAAATTGAAGGATAATCAAATCAAGGGAACAAATGGAGTTTTCATTTTTATACTTTGTATTAATTTTGCTTCATTAATTCCTTTTCTAGCATCCTTATCTTGAGTGTTTGATTGATATGTGTTTGCTTTGGTTGATAATTGTTATTTCAATCATTTTTGTTTAGCATCCACATTTTAACCACACATTTCTTTCACACTCGGTGGGACCCACTTCACAGATCATTTTAACATTTTTTGTTGTTTTAGTGATTTTTTATTGCACATTTTCAATACTTTATGGCAAAAATGCATTTTCGCGGGTAGACTTCTACTTCTGTGGAGGTCATTTTGTTGCTAGGACATTTTTGCAGTATAGCGGGTTCGTGGCCAACTGTAGCAAGTTCGCTACCAACTTCAGCAGGAACGCATTCCCGCCATTTCATCTGAGGGTATAATTTTTTACTAATTCTCTATACTCTCGCGAGTTTAAAGGTAATGATGTGTTGGCATTTTGAGTTTATTGGATTTTGCATAGAGATTGCATTAATGATATGTTGTCATTGATGTCAAATGAACCAGTAAAAGGTATTCATGTTATTGTTGATATTGTTGATATTGTTGTTTTTGATATTGGCTAGTAACCGGTAAAAAGAGAGTTGTAGATGATGTTGTAACTGGTATGTAAAGTTTGTGAGTTGAACCAGTGAATCGGTGTAAAAGGTCAAACCTTTCTATGTAATGTAACTGGTAAACCCTATCAGTTGTTAAACCCTAACAGATCAAGTTTGTTGGTTTATTATTTGATGAATGATAATGATGGAGACACGTGTGATCATTGTATGAGGATAAATTCAAATTGGTTTGGCGTGTTTGCTTATTGTCTAGGGAAGGAGCAAAGTGGATTGCATTTAATGCACAGCATGTGATGAGTTACAAAGTCCAATGGAGCGGTGATCATGAAGCGGTTGGAATTGTCTTGAAGAATGTGAAGAGATTTTCATGATTTCTAAAGGTCAAGATTGAACCGAATTGTTTGTGATCTCAATGATGAGAATTAGGTTTTTGTTGTGTTACAGTGGATTGCATTTAATGCACAGCATGTGATGAGTTACAAAGTCCAATGGAGCGGTGATCATGAAGCGGTTGGAATTGTCTTGAAGAATGTGAAGAGATTTTTATGATTTCTAAAGGTCAAGATTGAACCGAATTGTTTGTAATCTCAATTATGAGAATTAGGTTTTTGTTGTGTTATCGACCTAATTGATTTGTATTTAAGGTCAATGAAGTTATTTGTAAAGGTTGTTGGAAAGATTGGTAGAAAACTTGTTGAGTGTGTGGTTTCCCAACCAGTGAATGGATCTGCACTTTGAGTGAAGGCAGATTGAAGCTTAGAAGGATCTAATCAAGCAAATGTAGTGCTACTTAGACAGATCAAGAAAACCTATTGTTTTCTAACAATTACATCAGAAGTAAAATCCATTAACCGAGTAAGCTCTAACAAGCTTGGTTACTCATAAAATCCTCTAACAAGGTGGTCCATTAGCTTGGATTCTTAAATCCTCCAGCGAGGTTACTCCTAACAGGGTATTGTGCTTCTAACAAGGCATATTTGTAAATCTCTTAACCGGGTGATTCCTAACTGGAATTAGTTCTTAACAGGACTTATTGTAAAGCTCTAACATGCTTTGGCTCCTAATAGGGAGAACTTCGAAAGAGTTTAGATAGCTATCCTTGTGAGTCCCATCTCACCGTGGTTTTTACCTATTTGGGTTTTCCATGTATAAACATTTGTGTCAAGTGGTGAATGCTTTTGTGGTTGTGATCTTATTTGTTGATTTTGTTAACTTCTGATAAGGCATGTTAAGTAGAAGCATTGAGAGATGAATATATTGAGTTAAGATTAAGCATTGTTGACGTTTACAAGATTGAAGGTGTTTACTGATAAAAGTTGTCATAACGGTTTGTCATAACAGTTAAACTGGTTAATGTCAAGTATTCCTAAGAATATTGATATTGACTGTGATATGTTTACTTTGTTTGACTGAGTTTGAGCTTGGGAACTTTGTATCAGTTTTTCAATATATTGATTCCCCCCCCCCCTCTTAGTATTCTACCAGATACTTATTCTTTCATCATACCATCAATTGGTATTAGAGCTATATAGGTCCTCTTAATCTAAAAGCCTAATAGCTTGAGGAAAATATCTTTTAGATCATGATGAAGAAAGAAGGTCCAAAGTTTAACAAATATAACTATAGAATATGGAGTGACAGTATGAAGATTCACATTAAGAGTCTTGGTAGTCCGTATTGGGATCATATAGAACATAAGTATACTACACCTACTGGACCCCTGACTAATGACCAGAAGAAAGAACGACAAGAAAACCACTAGGCATTAGAAGCTATTATCAGTTCCATGTCTGATGTTGAATATGTAGATGTTCATGGTCTTGAAACTGCATATGAAGTATGGAAGAAACTTGAAGATATATATAGCGGTGATGAGCATGTCAATATTGCTAAAGAAGAGAGTTTAAGAGGCAAGTTTGACAACATGAGAATGTTTGAAGGTAAGAATATCCAGCGGTATGGTCAAAGGATCAAAGAGATAGTTGGAGAGATAAAGAGTGTAGGAGGGAAAGTGGAAGATGCCACAGTAATTAGTAAGGTACTGAGAACCCTGCTACCGGTCTATGCTATCCGAGTTGCATCTATTCAGGAGCTAAAATCCATTGACAAGACAAAGGTAACTCTTGACTCTATTAGTGTCAAACTTACTACTTTTGAACTAAATGGCTATGATGGTAGTGTATAGAAATCAAAATCTACATTCGGAGCTTCTATCTCTAACCCATATGTGAGAAGAAGTAGAGATATCGGTAATAGCTATGAATCTAGATCCAACAGAGATGTTGATGATGAAGAAAACTTAGTGGAACTTGAAGCATTGTTGGCAAAATGACTTCCTAGAGGCACTGGTAAATATAGAGGTAAGCTACCTCTAAAATGTTTTGCACGCAACAAGATTGGTCATATAGCAGCAAACTGCCCTAATGGTGAAAATGATTACAAGAGAGACAAATTTAAGAAGTACAAGGGTAAAGGCAAGAGAGATTGTCTTGTAGCTATTGACAGTGTTATACTGATGATGATGCTAGTGAAGATATTGTGTTTGTAGCAATTAAGGAAGAAGTATCAGATCAGAAGGCACTAGTATCCAAAATGGATAACTCTAATGATTGGATCATTGATAGTGGTTGTTCACATCACATGACTAATGATCGGAGCAAATTTCTTTCCCTAAAGGAATTTGATGGCGATGTTGTCAGATTTGGCAATGACTCACCCTATATGGTAAAAGGTAAGGGAGTTATTTCTCTTAATGGGAAGAACAGTGTTGATGATGTCTATTGGGTTGAAGGCCTAAAGCACAATTCGTTAAGTGTGGCACAACTTAATGACATAGGTTACCCACTAGAGTTTAGAAATGGTATATGCAAAATCTTTGACAACAAAGGTGAATTGATTGCAACCAGGAAACAGACCAGAGGTAATCTATTTCATCTCAATCCTAAAGTTAGCAACTGTTTGATTGCAAAAATAGATGATAGTTGGCTTTGGCATAGGAGATTTTGTCATATAAATTTTGACAATATTATTAAAGTAAGAAAGTCTAAGATAGTAAGAGGTTTGCCTCAGCTAGACAAACTGGTTAATGCTCTTCGTAAATAATGTCAACTAGGAAAGATGACTTCTTCAACTTTCAAGAGCAAGTCCTTCTCAACAGAACACTTGTTAGATTTGGTTCATACAGACCTATGTGGACCAATAAGAACAAGAAGCATTCAAGGTGACAGATATTTCATGATCTTTACTGATGATTGTTCAAGGATGATGTGGGTCACATTCTTGAAGGATAAGAATGAAGCTTTTGGAAAATTCAAGGCTTTTAGAGCCTTAGCTGAGAAAGAGAGTGGCAAAAAGATAAAATGTCTAAGAACAGATCAAGGCGGTGAATTCACTTCTGCAGAGTTCACTAAATATTGTGATGATAATGGTATCAAGCGGCAGCTTTCTGCACCAAGGACACCACAACAGAATGGTATAGCAGAGAGAAACAACTGGTCAGTGGTTGAAGCTGCTAGAACTATGTTGATACAAGGAGGTGTATCAAAAAAAAATTGTTAAGAAGTTGTAAGTACAGCTATCTACACAATGAACCGAGTTTTGGTAAAAAGAGGTAAGGACAAGAGCCCATATGAGTACTGGTATGGGAGATCACCTGATGTTAGCTATTTCAAAATATTTGGTAGCAAATGTTTTATTAAAAGAGGTGACTACATAAGCAAGTTTGAAGCTAAGAGTTATGAAGGCATATTTCTTGGCTATTCCACCAAGAGTAAGGCCAATAAATGCTTCAACAACCAAACACAGAAAATTGTTGAGTGTTGATGTTCATGTAGATGAATGTCCTGAAATTTCAGAAGGAACCAGTTCTGAGAAGAAGGATGAAGATCCTTGCATTTTTCTTTTAGAACCTAAAATTGTTAAATCAGAAACCAGTAAAGCAAATCCTGATGTACTTGTTCAACCGGAACAAATAAATTCAGAGGAAGATGACAATGAAGAAGTTGAACCTGAAGAGAATGATCATGTTATTCCTAGGTATGTGAGACTGAATCACAGTCCTGAATAGATAATTGGGGATAAGGATGCTGGAGTACTAACTAGAAGGAGAATAAGAGAGAACTCTTGCATGATATCCACCTATGAACCCAGAAATTCTAAAGAGGGATTTGGTGACGATCATTGGGTGAAAGCTATGGAGGAGGAGTTGGAACAAATTGAGAAGAATAATACTTGGACCCTAGTACCCCAACCTGTAAACAAGAATGTTATAGGTACTAAATGGGTATTCAGAAACAAGTTAAATGAAGATGGTGTTGTAGTTTGCAATAAGGAAAGATTAGTATGCAAAGGTTATGCGCAAGAAGAAGGAGAACACTATGGAGAAGCTTTCGTACCAGTAGCAAGACTGGAAGGTGTCAGAACACTACTTGCATTTGCAGCTCATAAGAAGTTCAAAGTATACCAGAAATGATATTTTCCCGATCATCATTTGGTCCTAGATCAGGTTGTAGAAACAGGAAGAAATTGTCATCTGGTAATACCATTTCAATGCATGTTATGAGACTCTTCTAATTGGATATGATTCCACAAATGAAAATGTAGACACTAAGGCAAAATTGAATGACCAAATTGGTGACACTGCTCCAAAGTAATTGAGGATTGTTTTTGACCTGGATTGATTTTTTGAGAGACGATACCCTGTACTAGACTAATGAGTACAAGCACCTAGACTAATTTGAGATTGATTGATAAAAGAGGGTCTTTTGAGTTCAAAAAATTTCTAAGATAATGTTTGGACTTGATCTAAGGCAATGTAAGTGTAAAATGAGGGCTATGCAACCTATGAAGACCTATGGGTTTAATGACTTCTTGAACAAAAGTTTGCGCTTGATCTTAATACAATGTGTGTGACAAAATATGTGGTGCTAACAAAGGAATAAAAAGTAAACTAAATAATCAAGCATATACAAGACATCCTACACCTCAATATTAGAATGATAAAATCAAAACAAAAATGAAATTGATAACACAATGCAAACCACAATAGCTCACAACGTCAAGCAACATCAGGTGTCAGACCGCAAGGTAGGCTTCGAAAATCATCCTTGCGATAGTTCATGTTTTTAACATTTATTAGGCTTAAAAATGCGCTCCTTCCAAATCATGTTCGACGGGATCGCTATAGGAAAGGGAAGGATCACAATCCCATGATGGTGGGATTGTGAAAGAAAACTAAGTTGGAAAGGGGAAGTGAGAATGTGTTCCCGTGTGAGCAGGTTCGCGTTCCCGCTAGGGGAAAGGGGGTTTCGTTGGAGACCCTAGAGTTGGTCATCCCATGATAGTGGGTTTGCTAATGAAGCAGCAGGAATGTGTTTCCACCAAAGAAGATCCGGTGGGTTCACAAACTCATTGGCAGGGGCAGGGAGGAGAGAGAAAAGAGAGAGAAAAGGGGCAAGGTGAGTCACCAAAAGGTGAACGGGAAATAAAAGAGGCCAAGAAACTAACAAGATGTTGTTGTTTGTTGTGCAGTGGAGCGTGGATATACTGGTGAGCTAAGAGAGACAGTTTGTTGTCCTGAGACTAAGAGAAAAGATGAGTGTTACAAATTGGGCATAGATCGAGGCGATTGTACTAGGGTATGTGGCGCAGATGCCCCACATTCAGTCACATATGGCGATGGTCACAACCTGGTAGAGAGATGGAGGAGTGAGACAACCACCTTCCACTTTCCCATAGGAGAGATTACAGTGACTCCTGAGGATATGCATTAGATTTTCATATTGTCGATACGAGGAGCATAGTGCATAGCCCAGAGGATTGAGCAAGTAGAGGCTGTGAGATTACTAGTTGGCGTAGATATGCCTCTTCATCATGGTCAGCTATCATTAGAGTAGGCATTGGTGCATGCACCACTAGTGAGGTGGTTCTATTTCTTTGTCTTCTCATTGGTGAGAGGGTACATTGTACTAGATCACAGAGGGAGGTTAGTTGTACTAGAGATGATCCCAGTAGTGATCAAGGCAGTGGATGGCAGACGACCGATGGTTCGGGGTACCTTTGTGCTATTGGAGTTGTACAAAGAGATCCATGACATAGTTTATCATCCTGGTCAGAGCTTCAGATTCATTACACTTCTACACGTATGGGCATGGGATCATATTATTGTCACACAGCCAATGGGCAAATAGGATAGAGGTGCAACACAACTAGTGGTATTCAACTATCGTGGGGCCTTGAGATATGAGGTCACTAACGATATCGATCACTGGAGGGTCACATTTGATCAATTGACAATGAACATGATTACATGGAGGCCATATATGGCAATCGCATCATGGTCAGAGGATCTGAGGTACATCCCCTACATGATTACTATAGGATACATTATAGGCAGATGGGAGTATATGATAGAGATGTATCAGCCAGCTCGGATGCAAAGACAGTTTGGTTGGGTACAAGATGTGCCCAATGCACCACACAGATTTTGATAGGTTACCTGAGAGAGGGTAACAGAGTTCGGCCCCTCATTGTAAGACAGGGCAAGTATCATTGATGGGTGGACTCGATTGGACCCAGTGCAATGGGATCCACAAGGGGGGCCTATAGATGTAGGAGTCATAGCAACATACAACGCTTGGTGGGTAGAGGCGAGACCGAGGCAAGATGGCAGGGAAGGATTGGCACCCCTTAGCATTAGGAGGGTACAAATTCGAGCTAGGGGAGACAAGGTCAGATAGTATCAGCTAGTCAAGCAATCAACTGAGATAGTGACAAAGGCAGTGGCCTAGGCTAGGTCCAAATCAGTTGTGGGGTGAGAGGGCCAGAGAGAGGAGAGGAGAGAGAGAGAGAGGGGATGGAGAAGATAGAGGAGATGAGGCAATGACAATGGAGGTAGACCCACCAGTATAGGGGTCTACTTTGGGACATGAGGAGGGATGGGGTTGAGGTAGGACATCATCGAGGCCGACACCTGCTAGGAGGGTGAGGAGGGATGAGAGAGGAGAGGGCTCATCAACACCACCAGATCCAATAGCACAGATCCGTATACTCAAGGAGGGAGTGACTAGGGCAAAGCGTAGGTTACAAGAGTTCATAGTAGAGAGAGATAGCCTATGCAGGGAGAGGGATGCGACAAAGGGTGCTAGGGTACAACTGCAGGCCAAGAGAGATAGGCTCCTTCAGGAGACAGAGACGCAACAGTGGCAGTCAGGGATGCCACGGAACACTAACAATAAAGGACAGAGGAGACAGTGACCCAATACTAGAGAGAGAGGGATGAGGCCAGGAGACAGTCTGGATCTAGAGGAGGGGAGATAATGGTAGGGATACTAGAGAGACAAATGGTCAAGATAGAGGCCCTATCTTATCAGGCAGGTTGGTATCAGGCCCGGTATGAACAGGCAGTACTGGAAAAGGAGAGAGAGTAGTTTGTGCCTCCTCCTAGATCTTAGGCATCTAGTTCCTCACATAGTGGAGGATCCAGCGGGGGGACAGGTTCAGGGAGATCCAGCCATAGCATAGGTGGATCGAGCAGGAGGACCCAGACACATCATAGCATAGGGTCAACATCAAGATCCACAAAAGGATCCCAGGGATAGGGAAAGGGACCATCTTAGTTGTCCTAGAGCATTTTGAGAGGCTAGATGCAGACGATGCATATGATTGCTAGATTTTATTTTGTTTGTACCTGTAGCGTCATAAATTGTACGCACTTGCTAGGGTGGTACAATTTCACACCTAGTTTAGCACCCGCCTTGGCGCATTTTGCATTTTGCATTGTATTTCCCCTTTAGCACTTAATTAATTAAATTAATTAGGTCTAAGGTTCTATTTTATCATTTCCCATATCATAAAGTTGGGCCCTTTTCATTAAAGTGTGCCCCTTTCATTTTATTCTTCCAATACATCATTTAATCAAAAACCCTAATTAGGTCCTATTTTGAACTTGGGGGCTTGATTTCGGGGGTCAAAACATCTCAAAATCAGCTGTAACTTTGGGATTCGCTCTAAAATCATCATATCCGACAGCCCTGAAAATTTGGTAAAAAGTTATCGGGACCATGGCGCCCGGCGTGCACACGGTCCCAGACATTTTTCCCGAAATTTTAGGAGCACAATCCAATCATAAAATAAAGCTTAACCCCAAGAAATTGGCGGGAGATTCAATCTCTAGGTCGGCCAAAAGTTGAAATTAAGACCTAGGGTTTCATATATAAGAGCTCTCTTTCTTCATTTGAAAGGGGGAGAATTTTGGTTTCAAGGACCTTCTATGCAGCGAAAGAGCAGATCTTTGAAGACTTCAACAACATTCAACGTCCATCCATCAAGCATTCATCAATTTCATTCATCCATTTAGGGCTTTGAAGACATTGAAGAGCAATAGGGGATCACCGACTGAAGATTGGCTTGTACCCCTCCCTTGGGGTTGGGTATGATTTCATGTTGTTTTCATGTCTTTGCATAAGCTTCATCATATCATTTGTATTCATGCTTTAGATCACTTTGCATCTTGATTTGGAGCATTTACATTATCATTTACAAGCAATTAGGGTTTACTTTCTAGGTTGCTCTAGTTTGCTTACTTGCATTTTAGGATCTTGCACACACACAAGGTCTGCACACACACTACTTTTACAATACAACTTGGCTATTCGTGGAGGTGGAAATCACCAAAGCGGGGGTTTGACTAAGGCAAAACTCTATATAGCCGCCCACCATACCTTTTCAGATATAAGTGCAGGTTTCGGGATTCGGACGACGCCGCAAGTTGCAAATCTGACGGAAGCAGACTGAGATGGGACAACACACCAAATTGTAGAGAAAAAGGCCAGGATAGGGGCGTGGGGTGCCCTGGTCCTGCCAGGACAGGGGCGTTGGGCGCCCTGGTCCTTCTGTCAGACAGCAGTTTCAGCATTTTTCTAACAGCTTTTCAGGTTGCAAAACAACAGTTTCAGGTGCAGAATCAGGACAGTGGCGCCCGCGCCCCCGTCCCGAACATTTCCACTCAGATTTTCACCCCAGGTACACATCTACATTCTCCTTTTATCCTTATGTTTACATCTTTTCATCACTTAATCTCAATCTTGCAATCTTGTTACTAGCTCATACTTGCACTCTAGGGCTAGTAGTTGAACTTGCATCATTTTATCTATCATTTGCAACAAAGGAATAGAAATCCTAATAGGTAGCCCGTGGCTCTCTCTTCCACAGAAAGAAGTAGCCAATTGTGTGATACCTCTAGGCTCTTTCGTATTCCACAAGTGTGTGATTGAAAGTGAGATTAGGGCATGTTTGCTTAGTGTCACTTTTTCCCCTACACAGTACCATACAACGGACATAAATATATATAGAGAGAGTAGTATGTGCCTCCTCCTAGAGCTTAGACATCTAGTTCCTCACACAGTGGAGGATCCAGTGGGGGGACAGGTTCAAGGAGATCCACCAATAGCATAGGTGGATCGAGCAGGAGGACCCAGACACATGACAGCATAGGGTTGGCATCAAGATCCACACAGGGATCCTAGGGACAATAGAAGCGACAAGGACAAGGACCAACTTAGTTGTCCTAGAGCATTTTGAGAGGCTAGATGCAGACGATGCAGATGATTGCTTTATTTTATTTTTTTTGTACCATACAGCATATATATATATATATATTCTATGTATTCATTTTTTTGGCACCTCATGCAGTTTTTTATGAGCATGAGAGGTGATCCTCATTCATTCATATATTATACGTACTTGATTCATTTTTGTGATCAGATACAGCAGATGATGTACACATTGATACAGTTGTATACTTGTATTGACATACTTTTTGAGACCATGATGATATTATGATATACATTCCATTTTGTTCTCGATATATGGTACTTTTATGTGTTTTATGATGCATGTATGTATGGATTCTATGATTTATGTTGTGGATGACTTATGTTATATGATGATGTGATACATGGATGTATGGTTTATTCTATATGATATGGACTGATGCACTTATGATATAGGATGTGATGGCATTTATGTATGGCTAATATGATTTATGGATGCATATGATGTGATTTGATGTATGGATTATGTGTTAACCCACATGTTATGCAGGATGTTATGGACAATGCAATGCGTGTGATATGATATATGATAGATATGGATTATGTGCTAACCCATATGTGATGCGGGATGCGACAAACGATACAATGCATGTGATATGATATATGATATATATGGATTATGTGCTAACCCATATGTGATGCAGGATGCAATAGAAAACGCTCTAGGAAAACTAGGTCAGGATGGCAAGGGAGGAAAGAGGTGAGGAAACATGTACACAATACAGGTAGAAAGGACAAAGAAAGGGAAAAGAGATGAATGCAATGCAATGGAGATGAAGTTCATGGAGCACGAGCATCTATGTGAAACTGGACACCATGTAGTGATCACTTATTTTGATTTAGCATTGTCTGTGAGTCAACCAAGGTACAAAGAACCAAGGTAGAATTTCACAGATGATCCATGGACTAACACTTATAAACAGACATGCAGGCCAATCCAGCATCACATAGAGTTACAGAGACCCTATAGGAAACGATGCTAGAACGACCACAAGCAAGAAGATATGCCCCAATGTAACATGAGATAACATATACCTCATGAGGAACAACAAAGGGAAACATCTAAAAGACACACCAAGCAAAAATGAAAAGCAACAAGATCACATCCCAAGCCTTGTTATTTCTAGTGTACCATGATATAAAAGATCGTGGCAGCCAAGAGGAAACAAGATCCAAGGAGTTTTGAAAGATAAACAAAGATAAAAAAGAATCCAAAACCAACACAAGGTGTCATAGATGTCTTCTGTCAATAGGACGACGGACGGAGGAGGATCAATGATGATGTCTAACTAGAAGAAGGATACATCCTACATAGACAGATAAACAATTGTCACTGATGTGAGAATGATATATCTCAAAGCAACAACCAGATGATGGATGGATAAACCTAGGACCGACAAAAAGACTTGGGAACCAAGCGAGCATCAAGATACCAAAAGATTTCTTGAAGAAAAAGCTAAGAGGACATGATCTCAACAAGTGGGACAAGGACACGAGCTATGTACAAGAGAAACCATATATACACGGAAAACTATATACATCTGACACTTTGCACAAAAGAACAAGCGCGAAAAAGGGGATTCACAAGTATTATGTACAAGCAAAGCAGATGGTGGCGAACGAAGATGCAGGTACCATGAGATACCACGTTGAAAGGAGATGGATGTGATGGAGATGAAGATGGAAGGGTGGGTATCATAGGATATCACGCGAGAACAAGATAGGTGATGGTGGGTAGTGACAAATACTGCACCAGGAAGAGTCAAAAACCAAGGGCCAAAAGATAATGGGATTGCCCTCTTGTACACACGGCACCTGTTTCCAAGTTTTTACCATATGTACATGTCCAAGGCGCCTGTTTGCCAAGTTTTCACCATTTGGATAGAAAAATTTTATTCCTTTTTTATGTATTTTTCGATTTTTTTGCTTTTTTTTATATTTTTTGATTTTTGAAACATGAGATACACTAACACAGACTATGCATAGAATTTATTCAAGTGCGGGATGTTGAGGGGATTAGTGAGTGGCTCCCCTTCTAGAGTGGATAATTGATATGCTCCTTAACCATATTTTGTTGTGACCACAAATAGACCAAGCCAATTAGCTTTGAACTTTCCTTTCTTTTCTCGGGCTTGTTTATTTCTTGGAGGACTAAATCACCCACTTCAAACTCACAGTGGACTCTCTTTTGATATTGGCTCTTGAGGCTGATATGATATATTAGCAGATGATCATAAGCTCTCTGATGTTGTTCGTCAAGAAGATCTAGCTGGGCTAGTCTTGCTACTCTATAGTCTTCATCAAAAATAAATTCTTTCAGGGAGATGCGTAGTGATGGAAATTTGACCTCAATTGGTAGACTGCTTCTACACCATATACAATGGAATATGGGGTGGCTCCTATAGGAGTCCTAATACTGGTGCAATAAACCCAAAGGGTGGGATTAAGATTGAGATGCTAGTCATGACCAATGTCATTGACAACTTTCTTTAGGATACGGAGCAATATTTTGTTAGTTGCCTCAGCTTGGTCATTCTCTTGTGGGTAATATGGTGTAGACCAACGATGTTGGATATGGAATGTGGAGAAAAGATCATGCATGTGTTGGTTTTTAAAGAGGGTTCCATTGTCGGTAATAATGGTAGAGGGAATCCCATAGCGAAAAATGATATGATATAGGATAAACTTGGACACTTGGACACTAGTAGTAAGGGTGAGAGGAATGGCTTCCACCCACTTGGTGAAATATTATGTGGATGCAATGATAAACTTGTGTCCATCTGAGGAGGGAGGATGGATCTTACCAACAAGGTTAAGGCCCCATGTAGAAAAAGGCCATGGTGTCGCAATAGGTCGCAAATACTGTGCTAGAACATGAATCAAGTCTCTGTGCTACTGACAAGACACACATTTCTTGATGAACTCACAACAATCATGTTCCATGGTGGGCTAGTAGTAACCCACTCTTAAGAGCTATTTGGGAAGAACATATCTGCTCGTATGAGCACCACAAGTTTCAGTGCACACTTATTTCATTGCAAGATTAGCTTCATTCAAATCTAAACATCAAGAAAGTATGTCATGATAGTCGCGATGATATAGATTGTCTCCTATAAGGGTAAATCGAGCACAATGATGGATAAGGTTTCGGTGGTCATTACAGGATATGTTTTGAGGGAGAGTATCATCTTTAAGATAGGCATGGATGCCACGGTATTAGGGTGATTGGGGTCCAACAATGTTGCACACCATTTCTATGTGTGATGTCTCAAAGGTTGGTTGCAGAAGTTGTTCAACTAAGAATTCATACTTGGGACTATCTGAGCTAATATCCAGGAGGGATCCAATGGTGGCCATTGCATCAGCTGCTTTGTTCTAAGCTCTTGGAACCTAATCAAATATGATATTCTGAAAATTGATCTTAAGATCATTGACTACCCTTTTGTAGGGTAGACGCTTATCATCCTTGGAATGGTATTCAACACTAGTTTGGCAAATGACTAGTTGTGAGTCTCCATAAACCAAGAGATCTGAAATGTTCCACTGAATGGCTATCTTTAAACCAGTGATTAAACCTTAATACTCAGTAATATTGTTAGTGCACGGGAATGACAGTTTTAACAACTTTGGGATGAGATCCCCTTGGGGAGTTACAAATAAGAATTATGCCCCAACTCCCTTTTGTGTATGAGAACCATCAAAGTACAATTTCCAGGGAGGTTGTGTGCTAACTGTGCAGACATATTCGTTAGGGAATTCTGTGATGAGTGGATATGCATCAACCAATGGTGTTTCTGCTAACTCATCAGCAATGACTTGTCCCTTGATAGATTTTCAATCTACGTATTGTAAATCGAATTCACTGAGTAAAATAACCCACTTGGCCATGTGTCTTGTTAGGGTAGTCTTGGAGAGTAGATACTTAAGAGGATCAATTTTGTAGATGAGCTTCACTATATGACTTAGCATGTAATGTCACAACTTTTGGGAACAAAAAATGATAGCTAGGCATATTTTTTCCATTGGGGAGTAATTAAGCTTGTAGCCAACTAGAATGCAATTGATATAATAGACCGCTCTCTCTTTACCATGATCATCCAGTTGGACTCGAAATGCCCCCATAGTTGTTGTCATTACTGAAATGTGCAGGATCAAGGGACGACCCCGAATGGGTGGCATTAGAACTAGTGGATGAGCCAACTATTCTTTGATCTTATCAAAAGCTTGCTAACACCAGGTATCCCATTTAAATTGGCACCTTTTTTGAGTAAGCGTGTAAAAGGTTGGCATTTATCTGCTACTTGTGCGATGAATCTCTTGACAGATTGCAATTTTCCTTGTAGGCTATGCAAATTTCTTAGTGTCATTGGGGGAGGCATCTCCATTATTTCTTTGACCTTCTTGGGGTTGAGCTCGATGTTGCGTCTAGAGACTATGAATCCCACAAGTTCACCTGATGTAACTCCAAACACACACTTATTAGGATTCAGGTGTAACTTGCATTTAGCTAGATGCTCAAATATCTACTCTAGGATAGTTGGATGTTCTACTCTCATCTTTGACTTACCAAGTATATTTTCCACATAATCTTCTAATATCTTATGCGTGAGATCATGGAAGATTTTTGCCATAGCATATTGGTATGTGGCGCCCGCATTCTGAAGACCAAAAGGCATGACCTATTGATCCGACTCCCAATATGAATAATTCCATTTTTGAGTAGCCCACTTATGAGTGGTCGGGTATTTCTATTTTAATTCTTGTAGGCGAGTCTCATTATTTGTAAGGACATCCTTGTATAGCCATTGTTTTATGTCTCCTTCTATGACCTCATGGTTAAGTTCTCCTTGAGCTTGGAATGTAGTAAAGACGCATTATCAAATCACTGGTTCCTTCTTCTTTTGTTCTCTAGTGGGTTTCCCATGGGGCATGTGGATCTAAAGGTAGAGCGCCCACCACAAAGGTACCTTGCAAGGAGTATTCACCATACCCAGCATCGTTGATCTTGAGTTGGGATAAGGAGGAAGAGACAAAAGTATTCTCTTTAGCAGCAATGAGTATGGTATTAGGGTCAACATATGAGGATGATTTAGTGGTAGGTGTGGTTCCAATGTTGACGCCTAGGCAATGATGGGAATATGGAGATGAAGCCTCGAGTGCACGACAGTACTCAAAGGGTTGAGCGTCGCCACGAATAGCGATTTTGCATCCTTGAAATGGAAATTTGAGGCACTGGTGATAGGTAGAAGGGATGACCTGCATGGCATGGATCCATGGGTGACTGAGAAGTATGTTGAATGGGAGATCAAGATCAACGATCAAAATGTGCTTTGTGTTACTAGGCCCACTTGAATAGGGAGATTGATCATCCCTACTAAGCTTCTCGCAGCGTTGTCATAGGCCTTGATAGTAATGTATGGATTGTGCATGTCTGGGCAGTGTACCCCACTTGAGTGAAAAATATTAATGTACAAAGATTGAGGGAAGAACCATTATCAATTAGGAATCATTTCACTTTGTGTAGCTTAACTATGGCTTCAATGTTCAACGGGTGAATGTGATTGGAATCTGGGACCATAGCATCAGATTGTGTGAAACTGAGGTGGTAGGTGGAAGATAAAAGGGCTACAATAGCTTGAAACTGGGTGGTATCAATATTACTAGGAATATGAGCTTCTTGAAAGGTTCATGTAAGGATCTTCTAATGAGTAGGTGAGGCTTTTAGGAGGTCAAGAATGGAGATCTGTGTAGTGGTTTTTCCTAAGTTCTTGAGGATATTGTATTGCGTGGAGACTGACATTGTAGGAGGAACATTAGATGCAAGATCTCCTTGGACTGACATGTGAGCTCTTCTAGTGGTGACCACACAGTGAGTATTGCCTCCTTTAACATGGATCATGTTAACATGAACATCTACTTGATAAATTTTCCCTATGGTAGGTCTATATTCTAATGGTACATTGTTGTAATTAATTTTATTGGTAGTGCGAACTTGATTCGCAACGGATGTGCTTGTTTCCCCTTGGTGCTTGGGAAGAGCATTTTTATACATTCCCAGATTGGCGTTGGGTGATTTTCCTGTGGCAAGGTCAACACCAATTTTGCCCTAATCAATGAGGTCTCGAACCAGGTGTTTTAGTTTCATGCACTTATTTGTTTCATGACCCTTGACGCGATAATAGGTGCAATATTCATTTTCCTTATACCAATCAGGTTTAGGCTTAGATTCATCAAAAGGTTGTATTTTAGGATATACAAATATGTTGTGTTGTTCCATACATTTAAAGATGACATCTAATGGTTCAACCATAGGCGTAAAATAGCATCAAGGACCATTGTTACCTGATTGACATGAGGGAGCCCGAGATACCGTGATTGTGTTAGTCCTACTGGCCTGCACATTTAATGTTTGCACTTGTGGGGGAGGGACATGCATCGGTGGTGGAGGATTAAGATATGCCTAGGTGAGGGATTATTATACGTTTGTGTGGGTGGTAGCCTAGCAGCCACAATCATTTGCATTGTCTTGGAATTAGTGACCCCATCACCAACAACATTCTTGTTCCTGTTCCAATAATGCGGCCTATCATTGTTAGTCTTATCAGAATACTCTTTGTAGAGCTTGATGACTCCTTCATCGATTAGAGCTTGTTCTACCGATGGTCCTTTAGACATGATATCTTTGAATGTGCTAGCATAGTTTAATCGAATGTGATACCCCAGTTTAGGGTGGATATTGTTGATAAAAATAGGCACCAATTGGGTGTCTGGCATCATGCATGGGAGGCGACCAGCCAGGGCTCTCCATCGTTGGGTATAATCAAGAAGACTTTCACTACCTTTTTGTTTAGCTTGACATAAGTCAAGCATGGAGATGTCATTTTCTACATTATAGTGATATTGAGATATGGAACGCTCAGATAAGTCCACAAAGGTGGTGAGCACACCAAATGGCAATTTGGAGAACTGGTCTAATGAAGGACCACTAAGGCTCTTAGGGAACAACCACAAGAGATAGTTGTCACACCATGATACTTCTTTTCAAGCCATGAAGAATTCCTTGACATGATGTCGTGGATCTCCCTTTCCTTTGTATTTATCGAATCTTGGCATTTCAAAGTGTTTAGGAAAAGACATAGCTGCGGTATATTTTTCGAATAGGTATGGACAAAGTTATTCAAATTTGAAGACCTGTTCAGAGCTATTCTCATTTAATTACTTGAGGGTGGCTTTCATGTCCTCCCATTCAGTATTGACTGGAAAAGCATCGAGGGATGGAGTAGTCGATTGGTATCGTGGTACTTGATGTCACATTTGTTGATATTGATAATAGCCTTGTTGGTGTGGTGGATTCTGATAACTTGCCATGTTTTTATAACCCATAATTTGTTGTTGACCTATCGATTGTTGTTGGTATTGAGGTATATGTTAATAGGTCATCGCACTCTATTGCAGGGCGCCAAGTGGTTGTTGATATTGCAGATTTTGTAATTGTTGAATCTGTGGCACACTACCTTGTGGATAACTTACCCTTATGTAATTGGGATATATGTTAGATAGAGAATTTCTTGTTGGGGGATTTTGGTTTGTGCCACTTTGCAAATGATGAACATTTGTGACTACATAGGATGTAGGCGACACTTGCAAATAACTGAATCGTAATTGTGAAACAACTGGTTGCAAAGTTACTTGAGGTTGGTATTAGGTCACATCAACAACTTGTGGCATCGATTGAATAGGCGAGGGTATGTATGATAATGGTATTGTGTAATGCATGCCCCCAGTTGAGACCTGTGTGGCAGATGTAAGGGGATAACCTGGCATCCCTATGGTGTTACCTACAACTTGTGACATTGATTGAATGGGTGGGGATATAGATGATGATGTTGGCATTGTGTAATTCATACCCCTAGTTGCAGTTTGTGTGGCGGATGAGGAAGGATATCCTGGAATCCCTGTGGTCCATCCTGATGCTTGTGTAGAAGACACATAGATGGGTCGAGAGATCGGATTGGTAAAAGGTGTTACTTGCATCACACTTAATGTCATGGGTGTCTTTGTTGTGAATGATAGAGAGGTAGGGAGTTGTGTGGACAGAAATTTAACATGTGCATTATAAACACCACCTCCTGCAGATGTAGGCCCTTGCTACTTAGCATAAAATGGTTGATAGTGTCATGTGAGGGAATCCATAGGCACTTGTATACATTATGTGGATATGTCACCTTGCGACAACTTTGGTGAGGGTAATGTGATTTGTTGAGGTAATAATTGCTGACTAGCGGTTATGGTGATATCATGTGATGTGATAGTCATGCCACTAGCGACCATGTTAGCAAAGATAGGGTCCTTACGAGCTTCAATGATCTCATCAATCATTTAGGCATTATCAACGCTAGCTAAGAATTGGTCGACTGGATTGATTTGGGGGTTTGTGTCGTCAGGTTGATTTACTATGGTGTCATCTGAGATGGTTGGGTTAAGCGTCTCATACGTGAGGGGAACATTTCCTGTCATGGCGAGATTGACAACAAATGCATGGTTTTTCTGTGGGTCTGAAAATCCTAATCCCAACTGGGACAATTGCTCCATAGTTTTCTTAGACTTGGACCGAGTAGTGACGAGCATGAACCGTACAAGATGAAAGAAAGATGTTGCAAACAAAAGAAACAAGAGACTGTGTTATCCAAATGATTTGATCGAGCAGAAGAGATAATGAAGACCTCGACAAGGACTAGATGTTGTCTAATAAGGAACAATGCGACACTGGGATAGCTCAGGAGGATACACCAAAACAAAACACAGTAAGGTAACACCCTATAAATCGAACCTCTAGCTTGAGGTGATAAGATCATAGGTGATGCACGATGAGAAAACCTTGGGACATGATATAGTCCAAGGATAGATGATAATCATCATGAGGAGAGATAAAAACTAACCTGATCAGAAACAAGACCAATAAAACCTATCTTAATGGAAAGAGCAGTGCAAATGATGTCTATTGGGTTGAAGGACTAAAGCACAATCTTTTGAGTGTGGCTCAACTCAATGGCAAAGGTTATCCATTGGAATTTAAGAATGAAATGTGCAAAATCTATGGGAGCAAAGGTGAACTGATTGCAACCGGCAAGAAGACAAAAGGTAACATGTTTCACCTAAACCCTAAAGTCAACAACTGTTTAATTTCTAAGGTAGATGATAGTTATCTTTGGCATCAGAGATTACGTCATATAAATTTTGATAACATTGTCAAAGTCAGCAAGTCCAAGTCATTAAGAGGTTTTCCTCAGTTGGACAAACCGGTGAATTCTCTGTGTAAGGAATGTCTATTAGGGAAGATGACATCCTCAACTTTTAAGAGCAAATCTTTCTTAGTAGAACATTTGTTAGATTTGGTTCATACAGATCTTTGTGGACCAATAAGGACTAAAAGTAATCAAGGTGATAGATATTTTATGATCTTCACTGGTGATTTCTCAAGAATGATGTGGATCACATTCTTGTAGGACAAAACAAAAGACTTTAGTAAGTTCAAGTCATTCAGGGCCTTAGCTGAAAAGGAAAGTGGTAAGAAGATAAAGTGTCTGAGAACTAATCAAGGTGGTGAATTTACTTCAGAGGAATTCACTAGATATTGTGAAGACAATGGAATTAAGAGGCAGCTTTCTACACCGAGGACACCACAGCAAAATGGTATTGCAAAGAGGAACAACCAGTCAATTGTTGAAGTTGCTAGAATGATGCTAATACAAGCACGAGTAGCAAAAACTTTATGGAGAGAAGGTGTCAGTACAACTGTATACACTATGAATCCAATATTGGTAAAGAGAGGTAAGGATAAAACTCCTTATGAATATTGGTATGGTAGATCACCTAATGTCAGTTATTTTCAGATTTTTGGCAGTAAATGTTTTATCAAGAGAGGTGACTATGTTAGTAAGTTTGATGCTAAGAGTGATGAAGGCATATTTCTTGGTTACTCCACCAAGAGTAAGGCCTACAAATGTTACAACAACCAGACAAAGAGAATCATTGAGAGTGTTGATGTCTGAGTAAATGAGCATCCCAAAGTTTCAGGAGAAACTAGTGAGGAGAAAAAGGAAGATGAATCTTGTTGAAATGTGGCGACTGATCAGCAAAGTACTGTACACTCAACACGTATCCTCGTCGGGGTATGAATCTTGTTGAAATGTGGCTTTTTGTTGATGAAAACTGACATTGTAATAAAACCCTAAAAAGGGCCGACTTTGTTTGTTGCCCTAAAAATGCATGTTATAAGCGGCTGGGATGTTTTAAGGCATTGGAAGGTTGATGTACCATTTTTGCTGGATAATAAGAAAGATTGGACGGCTGTGTATGGTGGACGTAACCCATTCTAGGTGAACCACGTTAAATCTCTGTGTTATCTGTGTCCTATTTTATTTCTTTATATTTTGTATTTAAATCTGCATATAATTGTTAGTTCATATTTGCTTCGGATCTGCTTGAAACTCTAACAATTGGTATCAGAGCGAGGTTTTCTATAAATTGGCAGGACTTTCAGATTTGAGTGGGAGCAATGGAGGATTCCAAATTCAAGGTCAAAAAGTTTAACGGCCAGAATTATCAGTTATGGAAAATGCAGATGGAGGATTACCTGTATCAAAAGGATTTGTGGCGGCCATTGGAAGGAAAGGCAAAGAAACCGACCACAATATCAGATGAAGAGTGGGACATTTTAGATAGAAAGGCACTGGGATCCATTCGATTGTGCCTTGCGGCGTCTATAGCATTCAATATAATAGAAGCAAAAATGACTGTAGATTTGATGGCAACGTTGGCTAAGTTGTATGAGAAACCCTCAGCTTCGAATAAGGTATTTCTTATGAAGCGTTTGTTTAATTTGAAAATGAGTGAGGGAGGATCTGTAGCGGAGCACTTAAATGAATTTAATACAATTACCAGTCAATTGTCTTCGGTAAAAATTACCTTTGCAGAAGAGGTTAGGGCTCTCTTGATTTTATGTTCTTTGCCAGAAAGCTGGAATAGCTTGGTTATGGCTGTAAGTAACTCTGTCTCTAGTAAAAATACTTTGGTATTTGATGATATTGTTGGTGTTATCCTAAGCGAGGAAATGCGAAGGAAAAACACAGGTGAGACTCCAACATCATTGGGTAGTGTTTTGAATGTGGAGAACAGAGGAAGATCAAAGGAAAGAGGAAAAGGCCCTGGGAATGAGAAGTCACGAGGGAAGTCAAAGAAAGGACGCTCTCAATCTAGAGGAAAGAAAGATTGCTGGTACTGCGGAAAGCCTGGTCATCTAAAGAAAGACTGTTGGTCTCGGAAAAACAAAGAAGGAGACAAAAATGAAAATGAGAGTAAGGAAGCTAATATTGCAAGTAATACTTTACAAGATGCTTTAATCTTATGTTTGGATAATGTTAATGATTCCTGGGTAATAGATTCTGGGGCTTCATTTCATGCTACACCCCATAGAAAATATTTTCTAGATTATGTTCAAGATGATTTTGGACAGGTATATTTGGGTGATGATGAGCCCTGTCAAATTGTTGGAAAAGGAAAGATAAAGATCAAGTTGCAGAATGGTAATGACTGGTTTCTGCAGGAGGTAAGACATGTTCCTAATTTAAGAAGAAATTTAATTTCTGCAGGCCAACTAGGTAGTGAAGGTTGCATAGTTACCTTCTCAGAGAGTATGTGGAAGGTCACTAAAGGATCATTAGTAGTAGCTAAAGGTGAGAAGGTAGGCACATTATATCTGTGTACTGGTAACACTTACTCTACCTTAGCTGCTACAGATAAAGTTACTGCAGGGACAACAACAATAAATGTTGCAAGAACAAATTCGATAATGTGGCACCATAGGCTTGGGCACATGAGTGAGAAAGGGATGAAAATCCTTCACTCCAAAAATCTATTGCCAGGACTAAAGAAGATTGATTTAGAGTTCTGTGAAAACTGTGTTTATGGTAAACAGAAAAGAGTCAGATTTCTCAAGGTTGGGAAAGAGAAGAAGAGTGAGAAGTTAGAGCTTGTACATTCAGATGTATGGGGACCAGCTCAGGTATCATCTCTTGGTGGCTCTTGTTATTATGTTATTTTTATTGATGACTCAACCAGAAAAACATGGGTATATTTCCTAAAACAAAAATCAGATGTTTTTGAAACTTTTAAGAAATGGAAAGCTTTAGTTGAGAATGAGACAGGAAAAAAGTTGAAGTGTCTCAGATCGGATAATGGAGGTGAGTATTGCAGCAAAGCATTTGAAGATTATTGTTCCTTAAATGGGATTCAAAAGCAGAAGACAGTTCCAGGAACTCCACAGGAAAATGGTGTGTCAGAGAGAATGAATAGGACCATCATGGAACGTGCGAGGAGCATGAGACTGCATGCTGGATTGCCCTTACATTTTTGGGCAGATGCTGTACATACTGCTGTCTATTTGATAAATAGAGGATCTTCAACCCCTTTGGATGGTGGTATTCCAGAGGAGGCATGGACTGGTAAAAAGGTAAATTATTCTTTTCTAAAAACTTTTGGTTGCGAAGCTTTTGTCCATGTTGATAAAGAAAACAGAACCAAGCTTGATGCTAAATCTCAGAAATGTACCTTCACTGGATATGGGATAGATGAATATGGCTATCGGTTATGGGATTTTGAAAATAAGAAAATAATTAGAAGTAGAGATGTTATATTCAATGAGAAGGTTATGTATAAAGAACAGATGCAGGAAAAGAATAATGAATAGGACAAACAAGAATATGTGGTGTTGGATGAGATTCCTGAAAATGAAATGCCACAGGTACCTGATGCTCAGCAACAACAGATTGTCCCACAAACTCCTGCAAGTGTTAGACGTTCTACGAGGACAAGTAGACCCCCTGAAAGATTTTCTCCTTCTTTGTATTCTATTTTATTAACGGATTCTGGTGAACCAGAAGAATATGAAGAAGCAATGCAGGTGGATGCCAAACAACAATGGCAACTAGGCATGAAAGAGGAGATGGACTCCTTGATGAAAAATAAGACTTGGGACTTAGTCCCTTTACCTGCAGAAAAAAGAGCCCTGCCTAACAAATGGGTTTATCGGCTGAAGGAGGAGGAAGGAGGTCAGAAAAGATATAAGGCCAGACTTGTGGTAAAAGGTTTTGCACAGAAAAAGGGTATAGATTATGATGAAATATTTTCTCCAATTGTAAAAATGACTTCAATTAGAACTGTACTTAGTCTTGTGGCTGCAGATGATTTACATCTTGAACAATTAGATGTCAAAACAGCTTTTCTCCATGGAGATTTGGAGGTGGAAATTTACATGTTGCAACCACAAGGATATGAGGTCAAAGGTAAGGAGAACTTGGTGTGCAGGTTGAAGAAAAGTTTGTATGGCCTAAAGCAAGCACCCCGACAATGGTATTTAAAATTTGATAGTTTCATGGCTGAACACGGTTATCATAGATGTCATTCTGATCATTGTGTATATTTTAAGAGATTTGATAATGGCAATTATATTATCCTGTTGCTTTATGTTGATGACATGCTTGTTGCTGGGTCTAACATGCAACATATAAATGATCTTAAACAGAAATTAGCCAGGTCATTTGCTATGAAGGATTTGGGTGCAGCTAAGAAAATTCTCGGTATAAGGATTACACGGGACAAGAAAAATAGAACCTTGAATTTGTCCCAAAGTGAGTATATAAAGAAGGTGTTGAAAAGATTTAACATGCAGGATGCAAAAGCAGTTAGTACACCTTTGGCTAGTCATTTCAAATTGACTAAGGAGATGTGCCCAAAGGCATAGGAAGAGGTTAATAAAATGTCTAACATCCCATATTCATCAGTTGTTGGTAGTCTGATGTATGCAATGGTATGCACAAGGCCAGATATTGCACATGCAGTGGGAGTTGTGAGCAGGTTTATGAGTAATTCGGGTATGGAACATTGGAATGCTGTGAAATGGATTCTTCGGTATTTGAAAGGAACTACTACGAAGGCATTATGTTTCAAAGGATCTAATGCTGCTCTAAGTGGATTTGTTGACTCTGATCTGGCGGGTGATATTGATTCACGGAGGAGTACTACAAGGTATGTGTTTACTATAGGGGGAACTGCAGTCAGTTGGATTTCTAGGCTGCAAAAGGTTGTTGCACTTTCAATCACTGAAGCTGAGTATGTTGCTGCTACAGAAGCCAGCAAAGAGATGATTTGGTTGCAATGTTTTTTGAAGAAATTGGGTCAGACACAAGAGGATAGCCCATTGTATATTGATAGCCAGAGTGCCATTCATCTTGCGAAGAACTCTGCTTTTCATTCAAGGACAAAGCACATTCAGCTCAGGTACCACTTCATCCGGACTATTTTGGAGGAGGGTCAGTTACGGCTTGAGAAGATTCACACAAGTGAGAATCCTGCCGATATGTTCACAAAGGCAGTTCCACAGGAGAAGTTGATTTCTTCATCAGTTTCTGTTGGTCTTCTTGATTGATAATTGTGGAATTTATACCAGTCAAGTCCTAGTGTTTTATCCAGCAGATGTTGCATGTACAGTGGTGTCGTGTAGTATCAGTCTCCAAGTGGGAGATTGTTCGGTGTGGAGCCTGATCAGTCTCCAAGTGGGAGATTGTTGAAATGTGGCGACTGATCAGCAAAGTACTGTACACTCAGCACGTATCCTCGCATATTTTTTTGTCATTTTTTGTTGATGAAAACCGACATTGTAATAAAACCCTAAAAAGGGCCGACTTTGTTTGTTGCCCTAAAAACGCATGTTATAAGCGGCTGGGATGTTTTAAGGCATTGGAAGGTTGATGTACCATTTTTGCTGGATAATAAGAAAGATTGGACGGCTGTGTATGGTGGACGTAACCCGTTCTGGGTGAACCACGTTAAATCTCTGTGTTATCTGTGTCCTATTTTATTTCTTTATCTTTTGTATTTAAATCTGCATATAATTGTTAGTTCATATTTGCTTCGGATCTGCTTGAAACCCTAACAAATCTTACATTTGGATTTTGGAACCAGAACCGATGAAGTCAGAAACTGGTGAAGGTAATGTTGTAGTACCAGGTCAACCGGAACAGGTACATTTTGCAGAAGAAGATGATGATAGTGAGGAAGAAGAACCTAAAGATAATGATCATATTACTCCAAGGTATGTGAGACTCAATCATAATCCTGACCAGATTGTTGGAGATAAAGATGTTGGAGTGTTAACTAGAAGAAGCGTTAGAGAGAATTATTGCATAATCTCCACCATTGAGCCTAGAACTGCTAAGGAAGCCTTTGGTGATGATCACTGGATCAAAGCTATGGAAGAGGAGCTTGACCAGATTGAGAAGAACAATACATGGATCCTAGTACCTAGACCAGTGAATAAAAATGTGATAGGTACTAAATGGGTATTCAAGAATAAACTAAATGAATGGAGTAGTAGTCAGAAACAAAGCTAGATTTGTATGCAAAGGTTATGCATGGGAAGAAGGAGAAGACTATGGTGAGACATTTGCACAAGTTGCTAGATTGGAAGGTGCTAGGACTCTACTTGCATTTGCAGCATATAGGGGATTCATAGTATATCAGATGGATGTGAAGTCAACATTTCTAAATGGAATACTGGAAGAGGAAGTATACATTGAACAACTAGATGGTTATGCTTTGACCGATACAAAGGATATGGTGTGTAAACTATATAAGGCACTATATGGTTTGAAGCAAGCACCGAGAGCATGGTATGAAAGACTACATTCACACCTGATGAAGATATGTTTTTCAGAAAACTAGTGAAGACAACAATATTATCTCAAGACTGAAGGAGATAAGATACTGGTTAGTGAAATGTTTGTAGATGATATCATATTTGGAGGCAATGATGACATGAGTGATGACTTTATAAATGAGATGAAAAGTGAATTTGAAATGTCTCTGGTAGGAGAGATAAAATTCTTCATAGGTTTGTGAATTCAGCAGATGAAGAGTGGTATTTTTATCACACGGCCTAAATATGTGAACGAGGTATTGACGATATTTGGAATGAGTGGCTGTAAACCAGTTGGGACACCAATGGTTACAGGTTGTAAACTATCTAAGGAGGAGGATGTCGCTTTTGTTGATGAAAAGGAGTACATATCAATGATAGGTAAATTGCATTATGTTATTCACAACAAATTGGATATTGCTCATGTTGTTGGATTAGTTGCCAAATTTCAGAAGAACTCAAAGGAGACACACATGATTGCAACTAAAAGGATATTCAGATATTTGAAAGGTACTATTGATTATGGATAATGGTATCCATATGAAAGTAACTTTGATTTGAAGAATTATACAGATGTAGACTAGGCAAGAAATGTTGATGACAGGAAGAGCACAACCGATTGTGCATTCTTTCTTAGAGGAAGACATATCTTGGAGTTGAAAGAAGTAGAGTTGTATATCACAGTCTACTATTGAAGTTGAATATGTTGCAGTGTATATAAATTGTACCCAGACAATCTGGATGAAACACATTTTGGAAGGATTCAAGTTGAAAATCACATAACCGATAAATATTTTATGTGATAACACAAGTGCAATAAATATTTCAAAAAATACGGTGTTGCATGCTAGAACCAAGCATATTGAGCTGAAATATCATTTCTTTAGGGAAAAAGTGCAGAGTCAAGATGTATTATTGGAGCATGTATCTACTAAGGAGCATCTAGCAAATATCTTTACTAAACCTCTGCCTAAGACTACTTTTGAGTATCTTAGAGGTCAGCTAGGGGTTGCGCCCCTACATGAGGTCAATTGAGAAGATGCGGAATATATCATTCCTAGAGCAAATTGAAGAATCTTGAGGCAGGATTGGTGTAGAGTGGAGTTACTCCACAGGGGGAGCATCAAGTTGCATATTGATGATGCAGAACAATGAAGTATGACACTGCATGTTTTACTTTCACTTTGGCATTATTGTCAAAGGGGGAGAAAAACTATATGATTATGGGGAGAAGAACTGTATGATTGATAGAGAGATGAACAGTAGCCAATTAGCCAGTTACCAACTGAAGACATGGTGATTTAGTTGAAGAAGAGTACATGGTAAAATGTAAACCAAG
>NC_081408.1:672103171-672170671 GCF_030272615.1 Cryptomeria japonica | reverse complement strand
AAAACAAGCATGATGGTAACACCATATTATTAAGTTTAGAAATGTTCAAGCTATAATCCAATCCATATATATTTCCATAGGAATAGAAAAAAATCAAGTGTGGAAGGTGGCAACAAAGTTTAGTCAATGAAATACAAGAAATAAAACCATTAACTCATCTATGTTAAAGTCTTAAGTATCAAGGAAATGCAGGAAATTGAGAAAGCTAGAAAATTATTATGTAGATCGAATGATTTGAGAAATATTAGAAAGCAACAACTCTGACTCAGCCTTGAAATCAACCTTTGAAGCTCTAGTAATTACTGTTTTCAACCTATTCTCGGAGTTTTAAATTTCACTTTTAATGTGAAGGGTGAAGACATAACAATTACACATCAATAGAAAAGTTTGATATGTCTTAATCTTTAGAGTTCTACGTATAACCTGCATTCCATATTTTATTTTCACTATTCCAATGTTTCCAATATCAACTAAAATGCCAATTATGTTAACCAAAGTGTAGTTACTATAATTTGCAATTTCACCTGTTGGTATAAAGATTGAAACTTTGTAGGATATGTGCTGCTATCATCACAGTGTTTCAATATTGAACACTGGTCCAAAGTTATTTCCAAATGACTATTTAGTTTATTAAACTTTGTGTTTGCCTCTTTAACTAAGCCTTTGGAGACACAATAGTACGCTCCCACCTCAAATCTATCATGATGCAACTCTGCAACGTCATTAAAGCAAGTAATTCTGATCTCGGTGCCATCACCGTTAATTATATCACAACTAAAAACTTGACTATAACCCTTTGGTGTACTGAACTGACATATATATTTTTTTTGTGACACGCCCTTCAATAGTTCACTTACTCTAGTAAGAGTTAAGCCCTTTTATAGGATTGACCATTTTAGATTTGTCAGCTTGCACCTGAGGCAAGTGTATTCCAAATTTAAGGGCTTGTTTAGATGGAGGTGTGTTACACCCCATCATTTCATCTTCCTAGTATTTGAAAAGGTACTTAGGGTTTCCAAGCATTTGGCATTGTGAAAGTCTAACATCATGACTAAAAAATATTATAGTCCTATGGCATGAGGAAGAATTAAACGTTGAACATATAGTTTTGTATGAGTGTAATAGTACAAAACCATGAACAAAAGAAGCAGAAAGGATGCAAGTGAAGCTACCTTGATGCACACATGGATCTACACACAAAGCTTGTTAGGGAGACTATTGAACCTAATTTGAGTGTATCTGAATTGAACAACTCTTTGTACATAGGTGGGATTATACCTAATTGCATATGAATGCCATCAAAGAGGACCACTTTGTAATGCTCATCCTCATCTTGATCAACATGCAATTTTGTGAAGGATATAAGTTGAAGGATTGGGGATGAAACTTCATCTTCAGCATTTATGGAACGTATTGCGTGTGTAGTAAATTTTGGCTACATCTATGCATCCTACATAGACAATAGAAATGATAACATAGTTTATTCCCAAATGAAAATCTATAGAGCTGTGTAAGTATATATGTGAGTTGCACATTCCTATATATACATATGGTAGTTTTTCCATATTTTTCAGCCCATATATCAGCACTGATATATGCACATATATGTGAATCTCTATGTAGATGTGCATGGTCTAGATCTCACAAAGACAAAGCATGACAACTCATTTATCACTTTGCTACACCAAAGGGCATACATGATGATACACACATGGATGTGCATATGTTTCACATATTAAAGCTTTTCTTTTTTCTCCCCACTTCAACACATGCATGATTTTAACTTCCATTTGTATCTCTATTTGTATGTCTAAGTCTATGTAAATAGTGTGATATATATGAATATCACATTAAATAGCAGTGGAATAAATCACAAATGGGGGCCACGACACAATTTCTAGTTCTAATTGGTGTATTCATAACCATAGATGACTATGTGTAGATCCATGCACATCTATTCTAGCGAAGGAGATGTGAGGGCGGCTATTCATTTCATCAATTGAGTACATATGACATCCTCCACAATTATTTGTTTGTGTATGGTTGTGCCTATACATATGTGGAATTTTCCATGGTCACAACCAAAAGAACAAAGGGCACCACTCTCGTTATACTTGATCACAAATATTGCAAGCATACAAGTGTAGACATACAACCATGAATATTTCTCTCTACATATGAAAATGTTGTGCATTTAGGAAACCCTAAACAAGTAGGCAGAATCACATACATATAGGTATGCATCAACACCCATGTGAATGTTTTTACTATAAATGCATCTATGTGTGTGCTTGGAGGACCAGATAAAAGAATAAAATGAACATAAGAGACACACATATATAAGCACACATGTTCCACATGCTCACAATTTTTTTTTTTCAAGAAGCAATGAAAACAATATTTGAACTTACAGAAACATGTGGAGAAGCCTGCTCCGAGGTCTTTTCAAATATTGAGTTATCCAACATAGCAATAACTATTCTGTAAATCATAACAATTAATTCTTGTATGCCAATTGCAAGGATGCAACCTCTATTTGTAATTTTTGCACAATAACAAAGAGCATTATTGTTTTAACTGTAAAACTATCAACAAGAAGCCATTAACCAAAGTTATATTGGAGGACCATCAAAAAAATCAATAAGGTTGATATCACTATGTCAATTGCTTGCAAAGAATTACCATCTAGGCAAACAAGAGAGTGCTCTCTAAATCGACATGGTGGTGTCTATGTCAAACATCAAGATTATTCACATTAGATTCCAATAGCCCACAAAATCATGCACAATAGAATATATCGAGCAATAATTTCCATTGAATGCATAAGAAACAATCAATTTGTCCTTGTAATACCCTAAAAATGGTCATCTAAACCATGAGCCCCTAATCTCGACAACGTCACCAAGTTCCTAACCAAAGGCAATTAATTAAATCTTGAGCACACAATTAATTCTTTAATCATCAAATGCCACATGGCAAATTAATAACTCAATATTAATTAAATATTTATTTTATTAATTAAATCATTCCAAGCAAATCATTTTAAACAATTATCTTATTTATTTTATTAAATATCCTAGCATATTTAATTAAATAAATCAATTTGCCACAAATCTTCAAAAAAGGAAACAAATCAAGAAAGAGGAATTGGAAATTATGAGCCCAAATCTTCAAAAATGGAAATAAATCAAAAAATGAATTAATTGACCAAGAAAGAATAAAAAATTGAGAAAAGAAATCAATTGGAGATAATCTTGAAAAAACAAATTAAAAATTGATAAATAATCTCAGAGAAAACAATTAAAACAATTAAATATTAAAATTGAATGAAATAGAGAATAAATAAGTTTTTTCTTGATTTTATCTTAATTTTAGTTCAATTTCCTTTAAAACTGAGAAAAGCATCTATAGACACCCAAAATTGTCCAGTCTAATTAAATAAATATTTTATTTATTTAATTATCTAAGCTTAATTCTTCTATTAATTGAATAAATCTTTATTTATTTAATTAATTCATTTATCGTCTTCTAGCCTTATTTCTCATTTAAATAAATACATTTATTTATTTAAATTATCCTTTTCCTAAATTAAATAAATATCTTATTTATTTAATTGATCTCACTCCTATTAATTAAATAAATCTTTATTTATTTAATTAATTCATTAACCTTTTCTACCCATGACACATGTCATTCATCTCTTAATTCATACACTACCTACCCCTTTCATTATTTTATTATTTCTTTTACCTACCCTCTAATCATAGCCGACTTCCTTTTACACCTCTCAATCTTATCCCTCCATTTCATATAGTGTCTTCTATATAAGGAGATGCTTCCTTCATTATCAAACCCCCCGTTGACTACTTGACTACACTACGCTTTTGAACATAGGCGATCCTACTTGCAACCACATTTCCGTTCTTTGTTGAGCTCTTGTGCACACATAAAATCTGAGAGCAAATATATCAAGCAAGATCAATGGAGATAGGAAGAATGGAGATCCAAACCCTATTGGACATGTGATGGTATAATCTTTGTGATTTCATTTGATTTGCATTGTCTTAGGTAATCTTCATATGTTATGGTGGATCTTTGTTGTTGTTAGGCTAGGGTTTTGTGGTTGAATTCATTTAGCCTTTCAATATCGTTATTGTTGTTATCCATTTTCGCCATAAACATTTTGGCACGCCCGGTGGGACATGGATTTTTGTTAGATCTATGTTTTTTGCAGATTTTTCTAACCCTATATTGTTGTTTTGTAAAACAATTTGGAGAATAATCTTGTGCAGCTAGGGTTTTGGACACAAAATCAAGATCATGGAGAGATTTGATCATATCTCACAAACGGCTTGGAAATTTTACACCAAATGTTTTTGGCAGGTTGAAGAAAGTATCAGGAGCTCTCAATACAAAATTCAGAATTTTTGGAGCACATTTTCATTTTCTATGAATTTTTTATGATTTTTCATAAAAAATTAATTTTGAGAGCAAATGAGAGAAGTTTTTGGATTTTCTTACATTTTTGCAAATATCTCATAATTATACATAGGATCTATTATTTGTGATTTTAATTTTGATGCAAAATATTTCCCTAAAAATTGGATCTTTAAAAATTAGGGTTTTTTCTTATTTTGATCATATCTCACAAACGGCTTTGAATTTTGGCATCAAATTTGTTTTAAAAGTTAGAAAAAGTATCAGAAGGATTTAGTAAAAATTTCAGATTTTTTGGATCACTTGTTCAATTTATATTAATTTTTTATGATTTTTCATAAAAAATTAATTTTGAGAGAAAATTAGCGAATTTTTTGGATTTTCTTACATTTTTGGAAATATCTAAGAATTATACATAGGATATGTTATTTGTGATTTTAAATTTGATACAAAATCATTCCTCAAAAATCAGATCTTTGAAAATTAGGGTTTTGCATTATTTTACTCATATCTCACAAACAGATTGGATTTGTTGCAGAAATTTTTTTATGCAAGTTTGGAAGACCATCAGGACTCTCCAATAAAAATTTCAATTTTTTTGGATTGATTATGCATTTTATATGAATTTTTTATGATTTTTCATAAAAAATTAATTTTTGGAGCAAATTAGCAATTTTTTTGGATTTTCTTACATTTATGGAAATCTCTTGAAATTTTACAGGTGGAATTTTTTTTATGATGAATCAGATCTTTGAATTGGTCAACAAAATGCATTGTTGAAGACCCCTATTTCACAAAGTCTTTTGGATCTAAAATTTACCTAACTTGTGTGCTTGAAGGAAGGAGTGATTATTTCAAACAGTCCAAACTACTAACAAATATTTGTTGCAGGTCCTTGGCAAGGGTTTTTGGATTTTTATTATGTGCCTTATTTTCATAGACTAGCAAACACTTCAATTGGTGCACTAAAATTGAATCATTGTCTTTTGTGTCTTGAGCAATAGGCTCTTTTTGTTTAATCTTTAGAGGGCCTGTCTTCCCGTGTGGTCATTAGGACTACTAGTGAGACGAGAATGACCCAAGTGGTAGTGAGGAAAACCCACCTCTTCTGAACCACTATAAACAACTGTATTCATGGTGAAAACTATGGATAACGTGTGCTGATTAGTTCATACCGACACTATGTCTCCCCATAAACCCGTTTGATCAAATTTATTTGATCAATTGTAGGGCATAACCCTTACTAGCTGGGAGCCTTCTGTATTTATAGAGCTGAAAGTGCCACATGTATGGCCACACGAGCAGATGCCCTTACTAGCACCTTTTTGTTTTAGAAGCCAAAATCCTTCTAGTTGTTGAGGCAGGAGGTCAGACCTCTGGTAGCGGCCCACACACATACGGTTCTTAGTAGAGATACAAAGTTCGCCACGAGGAGTTTTCGTGGGGACTGATGCTTGGCTGACCCGAGAAGTGAGTGTCGAGGGTGGAGCTAGTGAGGTCAAGCATCTAAGTATCCGCTCTGAATAGCATAGCTTCGGGGGTAAAACCTCATGTGGGATCAACAACTATTGTCTTGGCTAGCCATAAGAATTGTGCTTGACTTATTTTAAACATTCAAAACATTCAAGACCAAACAACAAAACATTGTGTCTTTTGTGTCTTCAAGTGTATGCAAAACATTTTTACATCAAACAACACACTTTTCTTGTTGTCATTTTGAGTATAAACACTTGCAAACATTGAGTCCTCATCAACATTGTGTCCTCTTGTCATGAAAAATAGTCAAACATTCAGATTTGGTCACAACCAACAACTTCACAAATTGGAAAAATTTTACAGTCCAGCAAACAAGAGCAATCAGTTTCGGAATTCTTGAGCTTCCTAGGTTGTTTCTCCAGGTTTTCATCTAGCATTCAACTTGTCTTTGGGTCTCACAAAGTCCATCATTGCTTTACATCTTGCATTAAATTTACATTTGTCTAAACTTGAGTCAAAAGGTCACTTGCTTGTCCTCATCATACTTTGTCAACACACTACATAGAACAACATTTTGCTAAGTGGTCCCTCATCAAGGTCTATCACCTTTGGGTCTCATTTGGTCTTACTTAGAGTCAAGGTCAACTTACCTCATCAAGAGAAACTATCCTCTCTTTGGAAGTCACACCTACTCTACTACATACATACTTGGTCTTACACTTTGGACATTGCAAGTACACTTCAGATTCATTTACATTCCATCCAACCCTTGGTCTTCCATACTTTTTCCATTTTCATCTAGTCTCACACATCTTGTTCAATACCTAGTTCATGGTTGAAACCCGTCTTCAAAAATCTAGGAGAGAAACTAAAGAGGCTCAAGAGTCCGCAAACATGAGTTCTTACGAGTATGACAATGATATCTTTTTCAATTTTGATCATACTACATTACCTGACATGGATGCCTATAGAAACATTCCAAATGTTGAGAACATAGACACTACAAACAACAATGATACACACAATGATGATATGGACAACTTTTCAGTACATTCAGCCGATGTGGAAGAATCCATTATGGATCCCCGTTTCAATCAATTGGTTGAGGAAATAATGAGGAGGGATAGACAATACTTCTTACAAATGATGGCACAAAGTGGAGCCAAGATACCTCATGATTTTGACATGTCTCAAATAATGGAAAATTGACCTTTGCAACAACCTCACTCCAACATGGATCAAAGAAGGCCTAATAGTGGAGGCAATAGAAGACCACATCTTGTGCCTGAATCACCATCATCTTTGTTTCAAAAACCAGAGGTCCCACATACACATGGTCAAGCATATGATACTCACCTTCGCAGACCATTATGGAAGTCTTATGCAGAGAAATATGCTCAATCACATATCAATGCTAAGGATCAACTACCAAAGCAATTGAATATTCAAAGGCATGCTCAAAATTTGGACACAAGGAAACCCCATGTCAAAATTGGGGGCAACACATTAGAACATGACATGCCTGTAGAGTATGGTATACATGGACAAAATAGATATTTTGTTCCTCAACATGAATCTATACCAAGTGGTCCATATATGCAGCATCACTATAGACCTCCTCCATATGAACATGTGTATGATCAATATCATCCATATATGCAACATGCTTCTCCTCCAATTGGTGCTTCAAGCATGGGGTATGGTCCAAGAAGTTGATCTCCACCTAAGAGCAATTTGGAGCAACAAATCAGGGACTTACAAAAGAAAATGGAGGACATAAATACACCAAAGCCAACATACACAATGAGAGACATATGTCCTTATCCATTTGACAAGAGCATTCCAAGGCCTCCTTTTCCTACACACTTTGTGATGCCTAAATTTGATAAGTATAGAGGAAAAGGGGATCCTAAGGCACACATAAGACAGTTTTTCAGAGCTTGCATTGAGATAGCAGTAGAAGAGACATATTTGATGAGATTATTCCCACAGAGCCTAGGCGATCAAGCTATGGAATGGTTCTCCCAACTTCCACCTGGAATTAAGTCATGGGGTGACTTAGCAAAGGCATTTATTCAACATTTCTCCTACAATATAGAGATAGACATATCAGTCACTACTTTGTGCAACACCAAGGAAAAAGAGGGAGAGTCTTTTTCATCATTTTTACAAAGATGGAGGAATCTAGCTAGCAGATGCTCTTGTAAAATTCCACAAAAACAAATGGTAGAGATGTTCACCCAAAATGTTAACAAAGAGATTGGTTATGACTTAAGGAAAGCTTGTTTGTCCACCTTCAAGGATGTCATTGAAAAAGGTTTAGCAACAGAGAAGGTCCTAATTGAACAAGGAGTCATTAAGATATTCAAGGAAAACAAAGATGACTTTAAAGGAAAAGACAAGCCAAGATTTTGGAATAAAAACAAGAACACAGTCAATGATGGTGTTGTTGATGCCAATACAGTGTGACTCAAATTCATTTTTTTCAGATCAAATCAGGTGAATACTCAAACAAATTCTAAGTCACGAAGGAAGTACACTCCATTGGGAGAACCACTAGAGTCAGTTTTCAAGAAGCTAGTGGCAAACAAAGTAATCACAATTCCAGATTTTCCGCCATATGAGCCAAAGGTGAAACCAAATTGGTGGAATGATAATGAATATTGTGAATTCCATAAAAGTAAAGGATATAAAACAAGAAATTGCCATTGACTGAAGAACATCATACAAGATCTCATTGATAGGGGTGACATTGAGATTGAAGGGCACTCATCCAATCAAGAACATGAGATGTTTACGGAACCATTCCCAAAACATGACAAAGGAAAAGCTAAAGTCACAGATGATCAAACCAACTATATCAGAGCATCCTAGAACTATGATTCAATTATCAATCACGTCTCAATGGACAATTATGTCTCTACCATTATCATCAAGGACAAAAACCCTGAGAATTCTACCCAGAGACCCAAGATTGTTTTAAAAGGCATTGGATCTTCTTCCGAACCTACCTTTGAATGTCATGTTACAACCCATCGAGGTAAAATCACTTTGCAAGATGCTCCAGCCAAGAACACCGCTTCCTCATCAACCAAACCTGAGTATGACCTTGTAGAACAGTTAGGGAAGACACCCACACTCATCTCCATTCTTGAGCTCCTATGCATATCCCCCGAACATAAATCCATTCTTGACAAAATCTTGAGAGAAACTACCATTCCTACTGATCTGAACGTGGACCAGTTTCAAGCCATGGTGGGATACCTTTCCATTCCACACTCCCTTACATTCACAGAAGCCGATGACGCCTCTGTAAGTTAGCCACATAATGCACCATTACACATTGAAGCCTTCATATACAAACATCGAATAAAACAAGTTCTGATAGATGGAGGAGCAGGTCTAAACATTTGTACATTGAGAACTATTAATCAATTGGGATATTCTGATAAAGCTATGAATTCTACAAACAAAATTACCATCAAGGCATATGATGATGAAGAGCGTTCATCAAAAGGCACAGTCACATTACCTCTCAGAGTAGGGCCAATTATGAAGGATGTGGTTTGTCAAGTCCTTGATCTAGATCTCACATACAACATACTCTTGGGATGTCCATGGATTCATGAGATGAGCGCAGTCCCATCTACATATCATCAATGTATCAAGTTTCCACACAATGGAGTTGAAGTGACCATCAAAGCTGATCCTAACCCATTCATATATTGCAACAATTTGTGACCTAGATCAGAAATAACAATTCCAGTCAATCGACAAGCTATTCCTTCATCAGCATATGTGGATCCAGAATCATTGAAAGCTTCTACATCCAAACAAGCAGAGCTCAAAGACAAGTTCAAGATTAAAGACATGGGATGTGGTGAGTATATCTTTCATGTTGATCAACTCGCACTGTCTCCTAAGACATTCAGTCTACAAGAACAATCTATAAAAAATTTGCAAGGAATTGGGTGTGAACCACCTAGTGTTGTGGCTACTAAGTCTAAATACAAATCTCCTCTAGTGGTGCAAGCATCTCTTGATATCAATAGTCCTAAGAGTGGTTCCAGAGAAGAATCTATTGAGTGTATTGCCAGCCCTCTTGAGAACTCACATAGCCTTACCATTTCATCCACTCATTCCATCTCCACTCCTCTCCCAAACTTGGATCAACAAGAATCACAAAAGCCCTTAGTCATTGGGGATCAAGAATCAAGCTTTGAAAAGAAAAATGTAAAAGTCAAAAATAAAGAAAAGTGCTTTAATCCAAATCAAAATCAAAAGCTATTGGACTCTGCAAAAATCAAAGTCAAGGATAAAAATACTATGAAAGAAAAAGAACAAGAGTTGATCTCCCCTAATATCAAAATAACTGGGGCAAAAAGTTCTAAAATTTCAAGTCAAAAAGCATACTTGTTGATCCTAAGTCTCCAGCATGTCATGATACTTTCACATCTTTTCACAATCATAAGCCTTCATAACTCATCCACTTGTTTCGCACATCCTTTCCCTTCTGGTGATACATCATGGACCTTTAATGGAGCTTCCTCGAAAGACTTTGTTATCAATGATGCCCAAACTTCTTTAGGTGACACACATATGGGCCTACATAGTCCACACACTAGTAATTCTATCTCAGTTTCTTCATCAAGGAAGATAGACACTCAAGCTACACATCATTCGCTCAAGGAACAATGCAGCTACAATCATAAGATAAAGCCTTGCACATTTGAGGTAGGCAACTTAGTTCTTAGAGAAAATCCTAAAAAATTAGCAAGGCAGAGAGAAGAAGGGCAAGTTCGAACCAAACTGGCTGGGTCCTTACATCATCACATCGGCATATGGATCTGGTGCATATCAGCTCTCAACTATAGAAGGTGAACCTTTGGAGGATCCTATCAATAGCATGCACCTTCGCAGGTTTACACATAGCTCTTCAGAGTATCCTAATTCAAAAATAACAAAAAAAATCAAAAAATTCAAAAATACGAAAAAAATTATAAAACAAAAAAATCATTACTTGGTGAAAACCTAGCAAACATGCGCCTTGTGACACAAAAAACATTGAAAAATTAAAAAAAGTAAAGAGAAATAATTTCGTCCAACAGTGAAAACCACATCGGTGGCTCCCTGGGAAAGTACCATGGTGAAAACTGGGTCACCAGTGCCATGCGTAGAGACATTGCTCCTCCCTCCTTCAGGATTCACTTTCATCCTTTCACTTTGCACACACTCACGACCAATTCATCCATAATAAACTTACACATTCCCATCATGGCTTGTTATTGATCTACCCAAGATTGGTTCACCATTCATAATAAACCTCCCTTTCCATCCATAATAAATTAGATCCTATCTGCGGCTAAGGCAAATCCTACGTCTAGTGATGGGTGTGGAACTGAGAACATCACATGTTTCGAGGAGTACAGTTTCTTCCAACTTCCTTCAGTCTATCCACGCACAATTCGCAATAAAGCAACATTTGCATCACAGATCCGCAATAAAGTTTCATCTTCTCCGCAATAAAGTATCAGTTTCATGGATTCAATCAGTTTCAGATGAGACACAGCAGCAACAATGGGCTTCAACAAATCAAATCTTTCAACAGACTCAGACAACATATGGTTCAGTGCTATCTATCCTTTCTGTGAAAGTAAATATTGTGACCACAATCAAATAAGACTTATACAAGTGACAAGAGACACTAAATTTGAGGACTACAGTGGATGTTGGTGTTGAGTCTTGGTTTTCTTTTGATTTTATCTTTTGGTGACATGTCTTTTAGCTTTTCCAAGATGTCTCTGACTAAAGATTTTATTTCTAGGATGTCTTTGACTAGAAAGGCAAGGATGGGGTATCATCACCTATTTGTATTTGCTGTCTGTGGATTGTCTCTTAGTAATGCTATGACTTGTCCAAGGATATGAGGACACTGTGAGTCTAGTGTGGACTGGGGCATTCTTTGTTTGTGACTATCTTATCTCCATGCAAATAGGTACAATGACTTTCTAGGTCGAACATATGCCTCGATTGTCATAACCTACTTGCCATAATAAAGCTCAATGATGATAACACACAAGAAGCTTTTTCACTTTCATATCTTCTATCTTTCATCCCTCTTTCTTGATTGACTTCCATCGTCCTTCTCGAGTCTGCGTAGCCTGCTATCACATGACTGAGTATAATGACACACCAAAAACATTTGCATTTCATATAGTTGCACCTACATTACCACATATAAGCATTTCATACATACATATAGATATCACAACTGCATCACATCCTGCACACAACACCTATTAGCACAATTTACATTTGTATTATCATATCCATCTGCATTACATACATTCACATTTGCATCATGTATACACATATAAAACATAAAAGAACAAAAAAAAAAACATTGCATTGCATCATAAACATATTTGCATCCATATCATAAGCATCACATAAGAACATCTCATCACATATAAAGTGTCATGATACAATGATGTCAAAATCATATGGCTACAATCACCCATAGGTGTCTACATCATCATACAAAAATGGTACAATACTAATACATAGGGAGCCCTCTACGGCTATGATGAATTCCCTCCCTTAGAGCTGATTGGCCTCGACAAAGTCTGAGCCCTAGAAGGACCCGCCCCAAGATCATCTCTCCTGGCCCCTGTGTCCTCTGCAGCCACCTCTCGTGTCACCCTATCCAGATAGAGGAACCCACTGATAACTCCTACCAACACTGTTGGTAGTGCTAATCCTGTCCATGTCATGGTATCCCATGCCACATGTCCCACCCTCATCTCCAGTTCCGGATCCTAGAACACTCGTCTAAGGGCATCCCCTTCTCTGTCTCGATCATATGGAATTAGCTCCCCATCGATCGGTATCCACAGAATCCTATATACATCCTCCAGGTTGACTGTCATCTCCCCCATCGACAAATGAAAAGTGCAAGTCTTAGAGTGGCACCTCTCTGCTAGTGCAGTCAACAATCCCATGTTCGCCCGAAACTCAGGCACATACAGAATATGTCTCAATCCCATAGCCTCAATCGCAGCTCGGTCCTCGGCTGTCAACTTAGGTCACAACCTCTGAGTCGATGGGAATCTCTCCCGTGACTCCAACATAGGCAAATACTCCTGTAGTCACACAAATCAATCATCTCAGTCCTAGTGACACTCACTGTTCATCACAAAGTGTTGCTTCTATCCTAGTGGTACTCCCTGTTCATCACAAAGTACTACGTGTTTGACACTCCCTGTTCATCACAAAGTGCTGCTCACATTTGCACTCACTGTTCATCACAAAGTGCTGCTCATATTTTAGTACTTCCTGTTCATCACAAAGTACTATATCTTGGTGCTCACTGTTCATCACAAAGTGCCTTGATCTATCCTATCCTAGGGCCTCTGCTTGAGTGAATCCTCTTGAGAAGTTTCCTAATTGGCAACGTATGTTCTATCATAGAATTGTCAATCCTAGCCCTATTTGCTACCCTCCTCTTCCCTAGAGGACTTGCTTGAGTGTATCCTCTCAGCAGCTTATCTAATCGACAATGTATGTTCATCACAAAACTGCCGATTTGGCCTTGAAGACATACATGCGCTTTCATTACATAAACGCGCTTACATATTGCACAGACGCGCCTAAGCGTTTTTCGACCTTGTTTGACATATTCTAAAATGCATTTATTGTGCTACCTAGCATGCATTAATGACAACATTTATTACAACAAAGTACAAGGAGGTTTTGAGGTACTTACCGGCTCTCCTGCATTGGCTAGCCTCTGAAATCAGTGAACACGATCAAATCTGTGCATCAATGCCATCGCTGCTGACTGCTGCTACTCTATTCTCTCTCTGCACTCTGATCTCTTGGATGTGTGGATGACAATGAGGATGTTTTCCCTCATAGTCTATCTTATAGACTGCGCTAGCCCTAGTCCTAACCCTTGTCTCCCGAGTCAGTCTTCTTTATCTTGTGACTCTGTTACTCTATCCTATCCGGTCAATCCATTCTAGCCTTTCTTTCTTATCGAGAGATTGTCTATGGTCTTTTCACACATTTTCATCCAATCTCTCGAGGGGGCATATCATTCCCATCTTGGGGCAACTCTGTATCAGTTCATCTTATCTTCTTTGAAACAACGCGACAAGCTGCATTGTCTCAAAGAGGGGCAAAATGTAGACACCCAAAATTGTCCAGTCTAATTAAATAAATATTTTATTTATTTAATTATCTAAGCTTAATTCATCTATTAATTGAATAAATCTTTATTTATTTAATTAATTCATTTATCCTTTTCTAGCCTTATTTCTCATTTAAATAAATACATTTATTTATTTAAATTATCCTTTTCCTAAATTAAATAAATATCTTATTTATTTAATTGATCTCACTCCTTCTATTAATTAAATAAATCTTTATTTATTTAATTAATTCATTAACCTTTTCTACCATGACACATGCCATTCATTTCTTAATTCATACACTACCTACCCCTTTCATTATTTTATTATTTCTTTTACCTACCCTCTAATCATAGCCGACCTCCTTTTACACCTCTCAATCTTATCCCTCCATTTCATATAGTGTCTTCTATATAAGGAGATGCTTCCTTCATTATCAAACCCCCCATTGACTACTTGACTACACTACGCTTTTGAACATAGGCGATCCTATTTGCAACCACATTTTTGTTCTTTGTTGAGCTCTTGTGCACACATAAAATCTGAGAGCAAATATATCAAGCAAGATCAATGGAGACAGGAAGAATGGAGATCCAAACCCTATTGGACATGTGATGGTATAATCTTTGTGATTTCATTTGATTTGCATTGCCTTAGGTAATCTTCATATGTTATGGTGGATCTTTGTTGTTGTTAAGCTATGGTTTTGTGGTTGAATTCATTTAGCCTTTCAATATCGTTATTATTGTTATCCATTTTCACCATATACAACATCCAATCACATCAATTCACCTAGATTGTGCTTCCTCTTGGAAAATCTTGACCGCTCATCATAATTTGATCTCAGCCTTTGGTTTCTTTCTGGATTTTCTATAAATTCAGGCTCTCATATCTCATTTCAAAGATCTTGGAGAATATATTGTTATTATGTTGTTTTTGCTCTAGGTTCATTGAGAATTTGCATTGAGATATTGCATATTAGTTATTTTATATTGCTTAAATCATGTTAAATTAATCTTGCATCCATCTAGCATTAATATCATGCTCATATAAATTAAAATCCTTCGTCTTGGTGTAGTCAAGTCACTGGATTGCTTATACAAATCTGAGAGCAATCTTATACTCACATCTTTTAGAAGGCAATGGGTCGGTTTGTTATGGTTTTTCATATTCATGCTTATATCTGACTAACCATACATGTAATGACTTAATTGAAGTGTTGTGTATTGCAGATATAGATCCTTAGTCCATTTTTCACACACACATTTCTAGTGCCCACCGTGGGGCAGAAAACTACTTGTTCAGCCTCAAAATCATTCTTTTTTATCCTGCAGGTTTCGTCTGTACAGTATTTGCGAAATATCGTACGAGTAGTTTCATTGCATCGTACGACATTATATTGAAGCCTACGGTTTATCGTACGATATAATATTATATCCTGTTAATTTCCGTACGAATAAGAATATGGACTCGTACGACACACTATTTCCGTTATCTTCTGTCATTCTGTATTAATTTCTGACTCATATGATAAAAGTTTATTTGTCGTTCTATTTTATGAGGATTGTCGTACGATTCTATTTTCTAATAGATTAAAAACAAATTACTTTTCAGGGTTTTTGCTTGAATTAAATTTTGATTATGCTAACGCTGACCCTGAATTGTCTTTTGTCTGCATGAGATTTTCACAGCCTAACCAGTTTCTTGCAGGACGCTTGTCAAAGAATAAAAACAACATGACTACTGATACGTTGTTTTTGCAGGTTGCCTAAAATAGAAATCAATCAAACATCGTGTATTCTTTAATTTTTCTAGGCACCTAACTTGCTATCTGGGTAATGAACAAATCTGTCTTTTGTACTTTTTTTGGAAAATTCCAAGAGGTAGGAGAGCATGCTCTTGTCTTTCTAAGACAATAAAAAATCTAGACCCTTGAGGTTTTTTCTTTGTTTGAGATTTGTACATCTTTAGCAGGCCTGCCCTCCCGAGGGGTTGAAAAACTCTTAAAGCCATTACGACGGGTGTGAGGGGAATGACCTAAGTGGGAACAACTAAACGCCAAGTACTCCAACCCACTATAAAATAAACATGATTTGATGAAAATCAAGTCAACAACAGTGCTCAAGAATAGCTCTCCTCAGTACCTTCGGGTATACTAAACCTTGGTTTTCAAGGCTGGGAGACCTCTTAATTGAGTTTCTACCTTGACGTGCCGAATGGAACCCTTGCTAGATCCAATTAAAATTAGAAGCTACCTAATTCACCTGCGAAAGGTTGATAATCTTTGTGCAAGAGAGATAGTCACTCTCCCAAGACACTTGCCATATTGTGCCCCCATTAGCGTTTGGAGTCAGCTAATACGACATTGAGAATCCATTGCATGAGACTCAGCGGTCGTATTCTAATTAGCTATTGGGTGTGTACCTAAGTCAGCAAGCAAAGGTTTTCTTCTCTAAGCCAAACTTCTGTAGGGTTTGCATGTTGTGATTGGAGTTACTATTCATACTACATGTTTTCTGTGTTTTCATCCCTCAAGCTAAAATTGGAATACTAAAACTAGAGAAAACAAATTAACAAACTCAGTGATCAAAACTCTATTTGTGTCACAAACTAGTCTATCCTCGTAAAAAATCAGTCCATCTCAGAATTGGTCATACTCAATTGTCATAATCAGCCATTGAAAAAACTCAGAATTTTTATCTTTGCTCTGTGAACAGTCGTACAAGTCTGGTAAATTGTCATCCTGCACCATATCCTGTGTCATACGATTCTACTAAAGTGTTGTCCTAAGCTCAATTCTCTGTCGTACGAAACCCAACAGTCTTTCGTTTAAAGCCATATTCTATGTCGTACGAAACATAACTGCTCAGAATCATTTATCGTTCGGGATCTACCCATTTGTCGTACGGTACTAGGCAGCAACTCGTACGAAATAGAAATGTTGTCATCCTAAACCTGTTATACTGTCATACGGTCTCAGAAATACAATCGTACGAGTCTCTGATTTTGCCAGTCCAGAACAGTCAAACCTGTCCAAAATAGTTTACAACGAGCCTAAAACTGGTTATCATCTTCCTGAGCATAAACAACCTTGATAGTGTACCTCTACCGCTACGTTGCACGATTTTGTCGATCATCTTTAAGCTAGTTTAAACAAACATCTTATCAAACCTAAGTTAACTTAGATAATGTCTTACACAGGATAGATCATTCCTAAAACTAGACTAGATCTTAGTTACTTCTCTAAATCACTACGTTAAATGAACTACTAGCTACAATTTGATCTTGACTTCTGCAAAACATTTGGCTCTCGGTCCCGTCGGTTACAAATGCTTGTTCAAACTAGAAATTCTCGCAGCAAAAGAGACAAAAAAAAAGAAATGCCCTTTTTGTCAAAAGACAATCCATTCTTCAAAGAAAACCCCTTTTACAATAAACCGTCCTTGTCACAGATACCAGTTTATGATATACCAATCTTTGGTCAGCCCTTATCTCTCACCATGTCTAGGGAAAGACAAGAAAGAGAAGCTAGTAAACGAAACACTCACGAAGATTTCAGCAATCATGCCACTAACAGCGATTCCTCATCAACTGAATCTGAGCTTCCTGAACCTCTTGAAGCCGAAGTACATATACTATCATACGGTCTCAGAAATACAATCGTACGAGTCTGATTTTGCCAGTCCAGAACAGTCAAACCTGTCCAAAATAGTTTACAACGAGCCTAAAACTGGTTATCATCTTCCTGAGCATAAACAACCTTGATAGTGTACCTCTACCGCTGCGTTGCACGATTTTGTCGATCATCTTTAAGCTAGTTCAAACAAACATCTTATCAAACCTAAGTTAACTTAGATAATGTCTTACACAGTATAGATCATTCCTGAAACCAGACTAGATCTTAGTTACTTCTCTAAATCACTACGTTAAATGAACTACTAGCTACAATTTGATCTTGACTTCTGCAAAACATTTGGCTCTCGGTCCCGTCGGTTACAAATGCTTGTTCAAACTAGAAATTCTCGCAGCAAAAGATACAAAAAAAAAGAAACGCCCTTTTTGTCAAAAGACAATCCATTCTTCAAAGAAAACCCCTTTTACAATAAACCGTCCTTGTCACAGATACCAGTTTATGATATACCAATCTTTGGTCAGCCCTTATCTCTCACCATGTCTGGGGAAAGACAAGAAAGAGAAGCTAGTAAATGAAACACTCACGAAGATTTCAGCAATCATGCCACTAACAGCGATTCCTCATCAACTGAATCTGAGCTTCCTGAACCTCTTGAAGCCGAAGTACATAGATGTTAGAATGATAAAGAATTCCGGAAAATGATGAAGGTCATCATGGCTAGGGAAAAAGAGGACTATTTCCTAGAATTAGCAAAACAAGGCACCAAACTCCCTACTAGTTATAATGTGGAGGCCCTCGTCGCTAAAGAGGAAGAGACACCATGGGGAAAAATAAGCAAACAAATGCAAGCATTACAAACTGCGGTCACAAGAATAGAAGACAAAGATAAAACGTCAAAACAATATTCTCTGGACACAATATGCCCATTCCCATTTGACGAAAACCTTTACATGTCTCCATTTCCTTCATGAGTTGAGATCCCAAAATTTGACAAATATGATGGTACCTCAGATCCTCAAGATCATGTCAGAGAATTTTGTGCCACTTGTATGGAGTTCATGCACGATCAAACGTACCTCATGCACCTTTTCCCAAGGAGTTTAGGGGGTCAAGCAATGGAATGGTTCACAAGCCTACCCAAAGGGATAAAAATGTTTGAAGAGCTAATCCAACTATTTTTACAACAATACTCATACAACATTCGTCACCCAGTCACTATGATAGAGCTTTGCAATACCAGACAAAAGACATGAGAACCCTTTCTCACTTTCCTCCAACGATGGAGAAAGATGTTCTCTAGATATTCACGGGTTGTCCCAGATATTGAGAAAATGGATATCTTTGTCAACAACTTAGTCCTTGAATTGAAGTACAGTGTCCAGATGCAAGTACACCCTTCATTCAACAAAATGGTAGATAATGCCCTCAGAATGGAAGACGTGCTTATCAAAAAGGGAGATATATCACTTTGGAAAGAAACATCGCAAGGTTCTAGCTCTAAAGAAAAGAGTAAATACTAGAAATATGGAAAGGATAGCAACAAGAACATCGTTAATGATGGAGTGGTAGATACTGTCCAAGCAAAAAAAAAATCCATAATATTTAACTTGGCCAATGGCACGCAAGCACTCAAGGCAGCTGAAACTACAACAGAGAATCCCCCAAAAGAAAACAAGAGAATGGTTTAAAGAAAAACCTTGGCTTTCAAAGCCTAAGTGTGATTTTACTCCTCTAGATGAATCATATGAATTGGCTTTTAAAAATTTATTGGAAAATAATCTGATAACATTGCTAGACAATTCTAGACCATATGACCCAAAAATTAGACCCAAATGGTGGAGAGAAAATGAATACTGTGACTACCATCAGAACAAGGGACATAACATAAACAACTGCATGAAACTGTGACATGAAATACAAGATCTCATTGATGGAGGCAAGATCGTTGTTGGAAATCACGTGACTAATACTGATCATAAGGCCTTTAAAGATCCCTTACCCACTTATGAACAAGGAGATTCCTCAAAATCAGAGGGAGGAGCTAGAGTCAATTATACTTACACTAACAACGATAATGTGATCAACATGATTGAATCTGCTCAAGCTGAATATTGCAATGTGATCATAGTCCCAGATCACCAAAATCAAGCACAAGCTGCTAATGCCATGACTCGCGCTCAAAGGAAGATTACTCTCCCAAGAGCTAGTTCCTCAACTTTCGATCAAACAACATCAAATCTACCAAATAGACAAACAGACACAATCATGGCTAAATCAAAGCAACTGTCTTCATCGTCTTATCCTAGTTATAGTTTTGTCGAATAATTAAAGAGAACCAATGCTCCAATCTCCATTTTGGAAATGTTTAAGATTTCTTCTGCTCATAGAGAAGTCCTGGACAAGGCTCTACTTACCACCAGTGTCCCTAAAGATTTAGACGTAGATTGGTTTCAATCTATGGTGGGTCACCTGACTTCACCTTATTATCTCAATTTCTCTAAAGAAGATGATAACTCATTGAGTCACCCACATAATCAGCCATTACACATTGAAGCCATGATCCATAAACACTGAGTTAAACGTGTTTTGATAGATGGAGGCACTGGGTTGAATATCTGTACATACAATCTACTGACACAGCTGGGATTTTCTGCAAATGTTATTGATCCAATAAAGAAAATAACAATCAAGGCTTATGATGAAGAAGAAAGAACCTCTAAGGGTCTGGTGCGATTACCGATCAGAGTAGGACCTGTGGAAAGAGATGTCATTTTTCAAGTCCTGGATCTTCATCTTTCATACAACATCATACTGGGTAGGCCATGGATTCATGAAATGAAAGTAGTACCATCTACGTATCATCAATGCCTAAAATTTCCTTATAATGGAGTTGAAGTCAGTATCCCGGCTGATACAAGCTATACCTGCAATGCATTAACGCAGAGTGCTGATGATTTTGTTCCTCATAATAGAGCAAGCTCCACAGCTGAAAGTTCAGAATCTTTGCTGAAAGATTTACAAAAGAAATTGAAAATCACAAACACTGGCATGGATGGATACAAGATAGAGCCTATACTCTCACTAATGTCTCTTCCTCCATCACCAAGATAGTCGGGAAAACCATCAGAGGTTATGAAGCCACAAATTTCAACTCCAAAAGTCATTTATGATGGCACCTTTATACAGTCCTCTACTTCTCTTGCAAGTGAAATAGAAGGAGATGATGTTCTCAAATCACTTTTCAAAGAAGACAGTGCAAACAAAGAAATACGACATTGTGAGATTTCCCCGACACAATATGGTCTAGGCTATAAGATGCTTCAACGCATGGGATATTCAGGTACTGGTCCTCTAGGCAAACGTCAAAAAGGTATTGTTGAACCTATTCAGTTACAAACTAAGTTTGCCAATGATAAAGCTGGATTGGGGTATGATCCAAGAAAGCAATTAGATCAGAAGCACACATCCCACCATGAACGTAAGTGGAAGAAAAAGGTACTACCTTTAACAACACAAGAACTTAATACTCAACAAACTCAGGAAGAGTGTGATGATGAACAAAAAGAATTGCCCACCTAGAGAGAGGAAACAGATGGTAATCAAGTTCCAGTTATATCAGCTATAATACCACAGGAAGTAGAAGTCCCAGAGGATATGAGAGATGGAGTATACAAAATTAGAGAATTGTTTTGCACCGCTGAACATTCTAGTCACATATACTGGCAGACAACAAGTAGATGATTCAAAAACTGATTCAAATGAGTATGAATGGGGTCCTGACCATCTCTTAGATACATCTACTATAGAAACCCCTGAAGAATCTAGTGATATCACAGATGATGCACAAGAGCTGATACGCCTAAAAATGCAAAAAGAAATGGAAGAAATCAGACTAAAAAGATAAGAAGACTATGAACGACAGATGGAGGAAGAAAGGACACAAGCAATTTCTTCACCTACTAACTCTACCTCTAATGAGATAGGACAAATCAGGTACAGAACTACAAAAGAAGAACTAGAAGCTACAGAAACAGAACCACTCATCAGTCCAGAGGAAGTTGAATGGAATAGATGACAGGGATTAACAAAATCGTCAAAGTCATGTCCACAAGTGTGTCAAATACAAGCAATCAATTAACCAAATCACGAAGGAACTTGCAGCATCAAAGATGTGGGTGTTGATACTATATATACCTTTACTAAGCCACTTGAAGATGAGTCAGCAACTTCATCCTATGAATCTGATGACTCAGATAGGAACTCTATTTATAACAACAACTATTCAACAACACATTATGACTACTCCTTCATGAATGATGAGATACTGTCTACTATCACACCACAGTATGTAGTCCAGTCTGAAGTAGGTGACGATGCTAGAAGTAGGTCGGTTGGATTAGGTCCAATAAATACTAACATGAATTTCGATAATCATGTCGTAACTCTTCTTGGTCTCAAGGCACATACGCAAGGTAGTCTTTTGGAACTCGACTAGTCAGTCTGAAGCCATGATGATAGTACTGTGAATTTCCTTGAGCCTGTTCCAACCTTATCCTTAATGCATCCGAAATTGATTGATTGTACTCTTTATAAACAACCCTTGAATGTACCTAATTTTGCCAATGATTATACATTAGCCTATTATCTCAATACCGTTGAACCCATGTACTCTTCCACCAGCGAACAAAATGAAAACATGACTGAAGCAGATATCAAGTATCTTAGTCGCAAAAACAAGAAAAATAAAAATAAAAGATTTGATGGTGAAAACCACATTGTGGCGATGTTAGAATCTAAAAAAGAGAAAATAAAGGACGTACCTAAAGGTGAAAACCTCTCTGAGGTGCTTGAAGGTGAGATACTTGATATACTGCCAAGTCACTTCCAGGAGAGATCTTCCATATTGATCAAGCCAACTCAGCCAGTGAACATTGGGAGTCAAGAGACACCACACATCATTCATTTAGCTCATCACTATCAGCAGAAGAGTTAAAAGATTTCAGCAATCTTTTTTTAGAAAAGAAGATCAACTTTGCATGGACATACTCAGATATGCCAGGACTAGATCCTGATCTCATCATGCATCATCTCTCTATTACACCAGAAGTTAAACCAGTTAAGCAAAAACTTCATAAGATGCATCCTCATGTGGCACTGCTAGTCAAGGTTGAACTAGAGAAGTTGCTAAAAGCTGGATTTATCAGAGCTATAGACTATGTAGAATGGATATCAAATATAGTACCTGTATCAAAAGCGGACAAATCTATTAGAGTTTGCACAAACTTTAGGGATCTCAACAAAGCATGTCCGAAAGATGATTTTCCATTGCCCAACATTGACAGGATAGTAGATATGACTGTTGGATATGAGATGTATTCATTAATGGATGGATTCTCTGGTTACAATCAGATCAAGATAGCACCTGAAGATCAAGAAAAGACAACTTTCACATGTGCATGGGGAACCTTCTACTGGAATGTTATGCCGTTTGGTCTAAAGAATGCAGGGGCAACTTACCAAAGAGCAGTAACCACTATCTTCCATGATATGATGCATAAAAATATGGAAGATTATGTTGATGACACCCTGGTAAAGACTATGAAGAGATCTACGCATATTCAAGAGCTAGGCCTCATACTAGATAGAATGGAAAGATTCAAGCTCTGGTTAAATCCTAAAAAAGTGTGCATTTGGAGTAACATCAGGAAAATTGCTTGGTTACATAATTTAAAAAAAAGGAATTGAGGTTGACCCTAAAAAGGTCCAAGCTATAATGGAAATGCCTCCACCCAAGAATATCAGTCAGATGAGAAGTTTACAAGGCCGTCTTCAGTCAATAAGGCGTTTTATATCTCAGCTAGCCGACAAAGCTCAACCCTTCACGAAGGTATTAAGGAAAGGGATTCAATACAACTAGGATAAAGATTGTGAACAACATTTACAACAAATCAAAGAATATCTTTCTAATCCACCCATATTAATGCCACCGATTCAAGGTAAGCCACTGATCCTGTACATATCAGCTATAGATACTTCACTGGGGGTACTTCTGGCACAACAGGATGACAATAAAAAGGAATGAGCTATCTATTACATCAGCATAACATTGGTGTCATATGAAATAAACTACACTATAATAGAGAAAGCATGCTTAGCATTGGTCTTTGCATCACAAAAATTAGGGTACTATATGTTGGCACACTCTATTAAGCTGGTAGCTAAGATTGATCCCCTCAAATATCTTCTCAGTAAAGCAACGCTTACAAGAAGACTGGCTAAATGGGTCATGGTTCTTACAGAATTTGATATCAAATATGTGGAACGGAAAGCCATCAAAGGATAGGTTATTGGAGACCAACTTGCTGATGCTCCACTTGAAGACAGTCAACCTCTACATATAGAATTCCCAGATGAATCAATCATGCACCTTACTGAACAATCATGGAAGATGTTCTTTGATGGGTCTTTCACTCAACATGGTTCTGGTGTCGGGATACTTTTTTTTACTCCCCAAAAATACTCAATTCCAAAAGCTTACAAGATTCTCTTCCCTTGCACAAACAACATTGCATAATATGAAGCTCTGGTAAACGGGATCAAGCTGGCCATCGAGTGGAAGATTGTTGAATTACACATCTATGGAGATTCACAACTCATCATCAACCAAATCAATGACCTATATCAGACAAGAGATGAGAAACTGATGCCTTATAAGAGAATGGTGGATGATCTCAAGAAATAATTTACCTCCGTATCATTTCAGCAGATCCCCAGAATAGCAAATAGAGCAGCAGATGCAATGGCCACTTTGGCTTCTATACCACAGCTACAGGAATCTAATTTTCACTTTGAATTCCTCGTGGAAGAGTTACATTATCTTGCCTATGATTCCCTAGAGTCCCAGATGGTCTATTCTATTATTGGACATGACTCATCTCGTTATAGCCACATTTATTCTTACCTGCGTGACCAAGTTGTCCTTGCTAATCTTTCCCAAAATGAAAAATGAACCTAATCTAAAATGCGTCATGGTATGTCATCATTGCTAACGACCTATTCAGATGAGGTTTAGATAATGCTTTGCTTAGATGTCTAAAAACTGAGGAGTCCCAACACGCATTATCTGAGGTTCATGAAGGTGTTTGTGGATCCCATTCGAACGGTCTAACTTTAGCACGAAAACTACTAAGGGTTGGCTACTACTAGCTAGACATCGAGAAAGAAGCTATAAAATTTGCTAAAACCTGTGAAAATTGTCAGTTGCATGGTGTGTGGGGGAAAAAGTGACACTAAGCAAACATGTCCTAATCTCACTTTCAACCACACACTTGTGGAATACGAAAGAGCCTAGAGGTATCACACGATTGGCTACTTCTTCTTGTGGAAGAGAGAGCCACGGGCTACCTATTAGGATTTCTATTCCTTTGTTGTAATTGAAAGATAAAATGATGCAAGTTCAATCCCTAACCCCAAAGTGCAAGTATGAACCAATAACGAGATTACAGAATTGAACTTAAACAATGGAAAGCTGTAAACACAAGGACAAGACAAGAATGCAAATGCGTACCTGGAGTTAAAATCTGAGTGAAAATGTTCGGGACGGGGGCGCGGGCGCCACTGTCCTGATTCTGCCCCTGAAACTGCTCCGAAAACTGCTGTTTTTGCACTCTGGAAAAGCTGTCAAAAATGCTGTCTGTCAGGAGGACCAGGGTGCCCAGCGCCCCTATCCCAGGGACCAGGGTGCCCAGCGCCCCTGTCCTGGCAGGACCAGGGCGCCCCACGCCCCTGTCCTGGTCTTTTGCTCTGCAATTTGGTGGGAAGTGCTGTCTCGGCCTGCTTCTCCCGGATCTGTAACTTGCGGCGTCGTCCGAATTCCGAAACCTGCACTTATATCTGAAAAGGTGTGGTGGGCGGCTATATAGGGTTTTGCCTTAGTCAAACCCCCGCTTCGGTGATTTCCACCTCCACGAATAGCCAAGTTGTATTGTAAAATGTATTGTGTGTGCAGACCTAGTGTGTGTGCAAGGTCCTAAGATGCAAGTAAGCAAACTAGAGCAACCTAGAAAGTAAACCCTAATTGCTCATAAATGATAATGTAAATGCTCTAAATCAAGATGCAAAGTGATCTAAAGCATGAATAAAGGATATGTTGAAGCTTATGCAAAGACATGAAAACAACATGAAATCATACCCAACCCTCAAGGGAGGAGTACAAGCCAATCTTCAGTCGGTAATCTCCTATTGTTCTTCAATGTCTTCCAAGCCCTAAATGGATGAATGAAATTGATAAATGCTTGATAGAAGGATGTTGAATGTTGTTGAAGTCCTCAAAGATCTGCTCTTTTGCTGCATATGAGGTTCCTGAAAACAAAAATCGGATCCTTTCAAATGAAGAAAGAGAGCTCTTATATATGAAACCCTAGGTCTTAATTTCAACTTTTGGCCGACCTAGAGATTGAATATCCCGCCAATTTCTTGGGGTTAAGATTTATTTTATGATTGGATCGCGCTCCTAAAATTTTGGGAAAAATGTCCGGGACCATGTGCACGCCGGGCGCCATGGTCCCGACAACTTTTCACCAAATTTTCAGGGCCGTTGGATATGATGATTTAAGAGCGAATCCCGAAGTTACAGCTGATTTCGAGATGTTTTGACCCCCGAAATCAAGCCCCCAAGTTCAAAATAGGACCTAATTAGGGTTTTTGATTAAATGATGTATTGGAAGAATAAAATGAAAGGGGCACACTTTAATGAAAAGGGCCCAACTTTATGATGTGGGAGATGATGAAATAGGACCTTAGACCTAATTAATTTAATTAATTAAGCGCTAAGGGGAAATGCAATGCAAAATGCAAAATGCGCCAAGGCGGGTGCTAAACTAGGTGTGAAATTGTACCACCCTAGCAAGTGCGTACAATTTACGACGCTACATTTAGCCCCCACTTTAGCGGTCATATGAACACTACGTGCATATGCAAGCTAAAGTACAGAAAAGTAAACATTATTTGAAAAAGGATATATCCATAAGTCTGTCGAACGAAGCCCCCAGCGGTATCTGCAGTACATAGTTAGGAACCGCACCCTACAAAACACACGTTAGATCACAAAATCACCTAATGCTTACTAAGGAAGGTGATGAAAATTTGAGGGTAGCTATATGCCCCCCCTTGTTTCGGCTTGCTAATTTTAGTGAGTTGAAACAGGGTATCATGTTTACCACTTCGAATTGTTAAAGAAAATTGATGACAAATGCTCACAAGAAGATTTGATATGAGATCAAAAACTAATGGAGAATCATTTGGTAAGAAAGAGGACTAAATCTCAATTCCAATACAACAAAGAGTGTGAGGATCTCTAACACAAGATGAAGGATGTAAATGGAAACAAAATGCAAAGAGAAGAAAAGAAAGGAAAAGCATGAATACACACATTGGCGATCCATGAGAAGAATAGTGAGAGAGAAAACATGGACTTCTCACCCCTAGATCTTGTCTAGGTGATTCATGTAAGGGAGGAGAGTGAGAAAGTCTAGCCTTATGCCGCTAGTTCCACTCAACCTCATGCATGTGTGTGTACGGGAGGTTAGAAGCACCTCATAGGAGTCTATGCCCGAGTATGCTACAACCTGTATATGTATAGTACAAAAGCGTGACATCTCGCTCTAAGAGTCTGTGCTCTGGTTCCGAGAATGACCCATTGCTCAAAAAGTGTAATGTTTATGTCATAAGCAAAGTAGAACAAGGATACCTACCTTCATCACAAAAGAAGATACCCCAAAATGCAACAATGTCATAGATCCAAGCAAGAGAGTTTTGCACTCTTTAAGCAAGGGTAAGATAGTTGAAAAAGGGATATCTTGTAGTATGTGTAAAGGAGATCCTTAGAGGAGAAGAGATATTTGTACAAAAGACACCTATCCCTGAGAGAAATTGTCTTAGACAAATATAAAATCTTCTAGAATAAGACAAAGAAGAGAATAAGAATGCAATACTTCCTTCTTTTGCGAGGTGAAAGTGATTCTTAATGAAGGATGACGCTCTTTTTAACCCAATTAGGAGAGTGAATTCATTATGGATGTATTTTACCAAGTGCAAAAGAGGTTGTAGTCAAGGACTTACACCTCTTGTAAGAGAGAATCCTTGAACAAACAACAACAAATGCGTACAAGGCATAACATCAAGTAATAAAGTCCACACCATCCACAAAATAGGAAAAAGTGGATCCTTATATAAAAATAAGGAAAGATCATTGCCTCCCAAGGATAAGGACAATGAGAAGGACTTACACAATTTTCTAGGGAGAGATTTGGACATAAGCAAAAGAAGAGATGTATGAAATCACTCTTGTCCCCATAGGAACAAGAAAATTAGGCTATTATGTTGCTTCAAAAAAAATGATTGCACTTGAAATTGTACCATCATGAATGACAATGAGCCCCCAGTAAATGAGCTACCAATGTCACATAATGATGAGCAACATAATAGCCATTAATGTTATTTAAAGACATGATAGACTAAGTGAGGTATTTGAATATGACATGTTAAATGCTCAACTATAAGTGAGATCAAGAACATGTATAAAATGATAAAGATTGAAGAAGAAAAGTCACATGAAATCTTAGAAGAGGGATGAGTGTAATTTATTAGAGCCTTATCCCTAGAGGAAAGGACTTTATGATGAATAGGAGATAAAGATTCATAAGTGGATTTAGAAATTTGAGGGGATTCATAAAGAGATTTGTTCATTGCCAAGATTTCCTTATGAGGGGAATGAGAGTTGATAGAAGTAGAAGATGATTTAGTTGAAGTGAGATCATCATCACTACTAAATATAGCATTCACAGTGAGAGATGGTCTTTTAGATGCTTTGGTACGTTTGCAGGGATTATAGCCGAGTCCAAAGGCATAATTGTGAAAATTAGTCTCTAGAGGAACTTTTATCCCTTGTTCATGAGCGCCACAACCATTTCCATGATACCCATGCTTAGCAAAAATGCGAAAACCACGACCATAACGATCAGCCATTTCAGGAAGAGAAGGTGGTTTTTCATAAGACAAAGAATCAAACTCTTCATAATTAGAGGTGTGAGGAGAAGAAGTTTGAGAAGCGGCCACAAAATTATTGCTCATAGGTTCAGGTAAGATTGATTGATTTTTAGTTTCTTCCTTCTTTTTAACTTTAAACTCTCTAGGAGGAACCCTATACTCACCTACAAAGGTGGGATTAAAGTCAAGAGATCCCCAATCGTCATCTGCGAGAACCTTCTCAGGATCAAAAGCCTTTTTATGCGTGAATTCAAGTTGAGAAGAATCTTCTTGATTATCAGAGGGTGATGATCCATCCATAGGTATCTTGTTTAAAGAGTCATCATTAGAAGAGGAAGATTTAGAAGAACTCCCTTTGGAAGTAGATGTTTGCAAACAAGCCTGAAGATTAGTATCACCTATCAAGGTATATGTCTTATTGTTATAAATAAATTTAACTTGTCTATGCAATGTAGAGGGGACAACTTGCATACTGTGAATCCAAGGTCTCCCTAATAACAAGTTGTATGTTAGATTTCCTGACATAACATGGATAGGAGTAGGCAAAGTAACAGGTCCCACTGTGATGGGTAAGGTGATAATACCTAATGAAGACTTAGCCACATTATCAAAGCCTCGAATGGGATGAGAGTCAGGCTCAATAGGGGATGTATCCACATTCATCTTATGCAATAGATTAATGCTACACACATTAAGGCTAGAACCATTATCTACCAGTGTTCGTCTTATAGCAGTGTCATTTATGATAACCACAATCATCAAGGGATCATATTGATGTTGAATTTCACTAGTAGGCAACTCATCTTGAGTAAACACAATTTGAGTTTTAGGATTCATCACAGAGTTCACCAAAGACACTATATTACTAGATGTATTAGGTGGAGGAACATTCAAATCTTTGAAGGCATCTTGTAACATTCCATGATGAGCGGAAGAAGTTTGGATCAAATCCCAAAGGGATATCTTAGCAGGGGTAGCTTTAAGTTGTTCTATGAGATCATATTCCTTACCAAGAACTTGTGAAATACGAGGAGCTTGAGGAAGAATAGGTTGGGAAGGAGGAAGCGAAGTTGGGATAACTGGAGGAGGATTAGGTTGCCTATTGTTTCTAGTACTATAAGTATGGGCAACCGCATGATAACTCTCTCTAGTCAATTGCTTAGCATACTCATAAGGGCTCTTAGAAGAATAACCTCCTTGCACAGTAATAATAGGTTTCTTAGGAGTGCAAAAAGAATCATTGGCATAACCACCTTGAACCACTAAGATAGGCTTATTTAAAGGTTGAGAATTTTGAGAAGGACAAGCACCTTGGACAGTGAAGAGAGGTTTGTTAGGTGTCTCATTCACATGTATCAAATTGATTGAGGATGGTTTAGAGGAATGAACAAAAGTGTTGGAAGAATTATTGATAGTCTTCTCTTGCACTAAAATCTTATCATAGATTAGATCAATTTTAGGAGAGAGACAAGGGATAGGCATTGATGTTCTAGTAGGAAGAGTAATACTAGGAAACGTCATATCATCCTTTATCATCACAGGATCTACATGGGGAATAAACTCTCTAGGAGAAGGATCAACACTACTCTCTAAAGTCTCACTTTTGAGAGGGAGATCTTTGAAAGAAATGTTAACCATCTTGCTTTGAACTAGGGTTTCCTTATGAGTAGAACCAAGTTGAGGAGAGGGAGATGCTTTATTTTTAGAGGGAGAATAATTGAGATTCAAGGAAGGTGAGAAACTATCAAGGGAGTTTTCAATCTTGATTTCATCCCCTTTGGCTAGGGGTAAAGAATAATCTATACCTTCTTCTAATGGTTCATCCCAAATAGTGAGGTTGTTGAAAGGAATGTTTGAAGTATTGTCAATTTCGGGAGAGGAGATAACATTGTTTATTAATTCCTCATCCTTAGGAGGGAGAGAATCAATAGATGTGTTAAACTCATCCTCTTTCCTCAAAATATGTTCAATAGGGGAGAGAGAATTAAGGAAATTGCTTATTGTATATGGTGAAAATGGATAGCAATAAACAACAATATTGAAAGACTAAAATGGATTCAACCACCAAACCCTAGCCTAACAATGAACAAAGATCCACCATAACATATGAAGATAACCTAAGACAATGCAAAATAACTCAAAATCACAAAGATTATACCATCACATGTCCAATAGGGTTTTGATCTCCATTCTTCCTATCTCCATTGATCTTGCTTGATATATTTACTCTCAGATTTTAATGTGCACAAGAGCTCAATAAAGAACAGAATGTGGTTGTAAGTGGAATTGTAGTGTAGCCAAGTCCTCCAAAATCAGTTATTAGGATATGTCATTAGGCATTAGGGTTTGATAATGAAGAAAGCATCTCCTTAAATAGAAGACACAATAGAAAATGGAGGGTTAAGATTGAGAGGTGTAAAAAGAGAGGTCGGCTAGGATTAGAGGGTAGGTAAAAGAAATAATAAAATAATGAAAGAGGTAGGTAGTGTAGGAAATAAGAGATGAATGACATGTGTCATGTGTAGAAAAAGATAATGAATTAATTAAATAAATAAAGATTTATTTAATTAATAGAAGAAGTAGGGCAATTAAATAAATAAAATATTTATTTAATTTAGGAAAGGGATAATTTAAATAAATAAATGTATTTATTTAAATGAGAAATAAGGCTAGAAGAGGATAAATGAATTAATTAAATAAATAGAGATTTATTTAATTAATAGAAGAATTAGGCTTAGATAATTAAATAAATAAAATATTTATTTAATTAGACATGACAATTTTGGGTGTCTACATTTTGCCCCTCTTTGAGACAATGCGGCTTGTCGCGTTGTTTCAAAGAAGATAAGATGAACTGATACAGAGTTGCCCCAGGATGGGAATGATATGCCCCCTCGAGAGATTGGATGAAAAAGTCTGGAAAGATTGCAGACAATCTCTCGATAAGAAAGATGGGATAGAATGGACTGACTAGATAAAGTGACAAAGTCACGGGATGAGAAAGACTGACTCGGGAAATGAGGGCGAGGGCTAGGGTAGGCTATAAGATAGACCGCGGGCAAAAGACATCCTCATTGTCATTCACACCCTTACGAGATCACAGTGCAGAGCGAGAAAAGAGCAGCAGCAGTCAGCAGCAATGGCATTCGTTCATAGATTCGACCGTGTCCGCCGATTCCAGCGACCAGCCGATGCAGGAGAGCCAGTAAGTACCTGAAAACCTCCTCGTACTTTCACGCATTTCAAGTTTTGTCATAAATGCATGTTTAGGAGCAATAAATGCGCCAGAAATAGGGTAGTTTAAAAGTGCAAAAACGCGCAACCGCGTCTGTGTCAGCGCCAAGCGCGTCTGTGTCCAACAGGCGCGTCTGTGTCAGGTCCAGGCGCGTCTGTGCTTGGAACCGCGTTTGTGAAATGTAGTAGCGTCTGTGCTTTTGAATAGCGTTTATGTCCTGCAGGGACGTCTGTGTTCCCTGGTCGCGTTTGTGTCTGGCATAGGCACGTTTGTGTTTATAAAGCGCGTCTGTGTTGCAGAGGCGCGTTTATGCAGTCTATAAGCGCGTTTATGAGTTAAAAGCGCGTGTGTGTTGAAAAAGTGCGTTTATGTGTTTAAATGCATGGTTTTAGTCCTTTAGGTCAAATCGGCAGTTCTGTGATGAACATACGCTGTCGATTGGATAAGCTGCTGAGAGGATACACTCAAGCAGGTCCTCTAGGAAGATTAGGATAAATCAAGGCACTTTGTGATGAACAGGGAGCACCAGGATATGCAGCACTTTGTGATGAACAGGGAGTGCGAATGTGAGTGACACTTTGTGATGAACAGGGAATGTCACACACGTAGTACTTTGTGATGAACAGGGAGCACTACTAGGATAAATAGCAACACTTTGTGATGAACAGTGAGTGTCACTAGGGTAGATAGCCATATGCATTTGGGTAGCAAGTAGCATTTTGTGATAAACAGTGAATGCCACAATAACTGACAAGATTGATTTGCTTGACTGCAGGAGTATTTGCCGATGTTGGAGTCACGGGAGAGATTTCCATCGACTCAGAGACTGCGTCCAGAGTTGTCTATCCAGGACATGATTTCCATTGAGGAGATGGGTCTCACATATATGCTCTATGTGCCCGAGTTTCGGGCAAACATGGGGTTGCTGACTGCACTGGCCGAGAGATGGCACTCAGAGACATGCACGTTTCACCTGCCGATGGGTGAGATGACAGTGACACTGGAGGATGTATACAGGATATTACATGTTCCCATTGATGGAGAGTTGATCCCCTACGACCGTGACGGTGACAGGGAGGCCTTGAGACGGGTCTTTCAGGATCCTGAGTTGGAGATGCGAGCAGGCCATGTAGCCTGGGACACCATGACTGCCACAGGATTAGCATTGCCGGCAGTTGTTGGGGGAGTTATCAGTGGATACCTGTGTCCAGACAAGGCCACACGAGGATTAGCAGTGGGCTGGGGAGGGGCCTTGGAGACGCTGATGGCAGAGCACACTAGGTATGCATGGGGGCCATGTGTCCTAGCACATTTGTACTATGAGCTGCATCAGTTTGTATACCACGGATCAGTGGGGCTGGGCTGCGGTGTGACTCTATTGCAGGTGTGGGCCTATGAGCACCTTCCAGTGACGAGGCCGATTCATTTCAGAGGCAGAGGACAGGGACAGAGTTTTGTTCATTTGTATGCCATGATCACATCCCAGCCTCGGATTGGGAGATTGGAGCACTGGAGGAGAGTCATTGATGACATTGATATGGTGATCTGGAGGCCGTACCTGGGGTGCGAGGAGTGGGGGGACGATGCACTGGAGCTGCCCTACACCTTCCGGAGCAGGTACCTGATTGGGCGGACGCCCTATATATTAGAGAGACAGCTGGTGGATAGGGTATGCAGGCAGTATGGCAGGATTCAGAGGATGCCGCGAGGCTCGGGCATGTATGCCCGTACAGTCAGAGATCAGGTGCAGTTTGGCCCACTGCTATCATATGATCAGGCAGTGATGCAGCTAGCGGAGATGATGCCGATGCCATGGGACATGTGGCCAGAGGTAGATGATGCAGGGATGGACGCAGAGTACTCTGCGTACTGGGCAGAGCATCCATTTCCGAGGTTGACAGATCCGGCAGAGCCAGTGGATGGAGAGGGTGGAGGAGATGATGATGAGGGAGGAGGGGATGCAGGTAGGGGCCGGCGGAGGCGGAGGGGAGTGGTGGGAGAGAGACGGGTAGCACCTCAGAGGGAGGGAGGTCAGGAGAGAGCAGCTCCAGTGGTGAGAGGACGGGGTGGACTGCCCCTACAGGTGCCAGCAGCACAGGGTCCCAGAGAGGGACAGAGACAGGTGCAGCCAGAGGGACAGAGACAGGTACAGCCACAGGTACCTATACAGGCACAGGGACAGGTGCAGGCAGAGGCACAGGGACAGGCACCTGTAGAGGAGGAGCCACAGGCAGGGACGGAGAGCGGAGACTCCGAGGAGGATGAGGTGGTGAGGCTGCGGGAGATCTGCCAGGGCCAGGCAGATGAGATTGAGGATTTGGTTCGAGAGAGGAACCACCTCAGGATCAGGGTCCGAGATACAGAGCGGGAGAGGGATCAGGCCATCCAGAGATATACCGAGGCCGAGACAGCTCTGAGGGCAGGTAGGCGGGCAGCAGAGGATGCAGGGGCAGGCTACGCCTATGTTTTGCGAGCGGGAGAGGAGATCGCCTACTGGAGGGATCTATATTATGCAGCCGTGCCAGCAGAGCAGCGGGCTAGGAGCTTCCAGAGGTCGTCGCGCACAGCGACGGCTACGGGAGGGAGCCGCAGGAGACAGGCATCCAGCGGTGGGGTTATGGGGCCTCCACCACCACCAGAGGGACAGGGGGATCCAGGGGCAGGGCCATCTACAGCTCAGACTCCGTCGAGGCGAGGTGGCTCCGAGGGAGGGAGTTCCTCATAGCTATAGTGGGCTCCCATTGTATCAGTAGATGTATCATTGTTGTATTGTAGACACCTGCGGGTGATTCTTTTGTAGCCATATGATTCTTTTGACATCATTGTATTATGACACATTTGATTGATTATATATATGAGATGATTCATCTTTTGCGGCAGCTATATGCATGTGTACCTTATGTGATGAGATGTTCTTATGTGATGCATGTTTTATGATATGGATGCTTATATGATGCAATGCAATATACTTTTGTTCTTTTATGTTGTATATGTGATGCATGATGCGAATGAAAATGTATGTGATGCAAATGATTATTTACATAATGAAAATGTGAGATGTGCTAACATGTGTTGTATGCAGGATGTGATGCAATTATAATATCTATATGTATGAAATGCTTATATGTGGTGATGCAGGTGCAACTATATGAAATGCAAATGTTTTTGGTGTGTCATTATACTCAGTCATGTGATAGCGGGCTACGCGGACTCGAGAAGGACAATGAAAGTCAATCAAGAAAGGGGGATGGAAGACAGAAGATATGAACGTGAAAGAGCTTCTTGTGCGTTATCATCATTGAGCTTTATTATGGCAGAATAGGTTATGACAATCGAGGCATATGTTCGGCCCAGAAAGTCATTGTACCTGTTTGCATGGAGATAAGACAGTCACAAACAAGGAATGCCCCAGTTCACACTAGACTCACAGTGTCCTCATATCCTTGGACAAGTCATAGCATTACTAAAAGACAATCCACAGACAGCAAATGCAAATAAGTGACGATACCCCATCCTCGCCTTTCTAGTCAAAGACATCCTGGAGATAGAATCTCTAGTCAAAGACATCTCGGAAAAGCTAAAAGACATGTCACCAAAAAGATAAAACCAAAAGAAAACCAAGACTCGACACCCACATCCACTGTAGTCCTCAAGTTTGTGTCTCTTGTCACTTGTTTAAGTCAAATTTTGATTGTGGTCACAATGTTCACTTTCACAAAAAGGATAGATAGCACTGAACCATATGTTGTCTGAGTCTGTTAAAAGATTTGATTTTGTTGAAGCCCATTGTTGCTGCTGTGTCTCCTTGGAAACTGACTGAATCCATGAAACTGATACCTTATTGTGGAGAAGATGGAACTTTATTGCGGATCTGCGATGCAAAATGTTGCTTTATTGCGAATTGTGTGCGGATAGACTGAAGAGAGCTGAAAGAAACTGTACTCCTCGAAACATGTGATGTTCTCAGTTCCACACCCATTACTAGACGTAGGAATTGGCCGTAGTCATAGATAGGATCTGATTTATTATGGATGGAAAGAGAGTGAAAAGGGAGGGTTTATTATGAATGGCTAACCAATCTTGGGTAGATCAATAACAAGCCATGATGGGAATGGGTAAGTTTATTGTGAGTGAATTGGTCGTGAGTGTGTGCGAAGTGAAAGAATGAAAGGGAATCCTGAAAGAGGGAGGAGCAAAGTCCCTACGCATGGCGCTGGTGACCCAGTTTTCACCATGGTACTTGCCCAGGGCGCCACCGAAGTGGTTTTCACCGTTGGACGAAATTATTTCTCTTTACTTTTTTGGATTTTGCAATTTTTTTGTTGTCACAAGGCGCCTGTTTGCCAGGTTTTCACCAAGTAACGGTTTTTTTGTTTTTATAATTTTTTTGTATTTTGGAATTTTTGATTTTTTTTGTATTTTTGCATTAGGATACTCAAAAAGAGCTTATGTGTAGAACCTGCGAAGGTGCATGCTGTTGATAGGATCCTCCAAAGATTCCCCTTCTGTAGTTGAGAGTTGATATGCCCCAGATCCATATACTGCTGTGATGATGTAAGGACCAAGCCAATTGGGTTCAAATTTGCCCTTCTTTTCTCTATCTTGCTGATTCTTGGGGTTCTCTCTGAGGACTAAGTCACCTACCTCAAATGTGCGAGGCTTGACCTTGTGATTATAACTGTGACTCATTCGTTGTTGGTAAGCCTTGAGATGATTAAAAGCAGTGTGTCGTCGTTCCTCCAGCAGTTCTAGTTCTTGTAGGCGAGAGACCCTGTAGTCTTCATCGTTGATTATGTTTCTCAAGGAGACCCGTAAAGAAGGTAACTCGACCTCAATAGGCAAGATGGCTTCAACACCATAGACAAGTGAGTAAGGTGTAGCTCCTGTAGGTGTGCGGACACTGGTACGATAGGCCCAAAGTGCGGGATTGAGTTGGACATGCCAGTTACGGCCAGCGTCGTCGACTGTCTTTTTAAGTATTTTGATCATTGTTTTGTTAGACGCCTCAGCTTGGCCATTACCTTGGGGGTAATATGGTGTGGAGAAACGATGAGAGATATGGAAGTGCTCACAGAGTTCACGAACATCCTGATTCTTGAAAGGACGCCCGTTGTCAGTGATAATGGAAGTAGGAATCCCGTATCGGCAAATGATGTAGTTCAGGATGAAAGTAGCGATTTGTTTCCCAGTAACTTGCGTGAGAGGCACGGCTTCAATCCACTTTGTGAAATACTCTGTGGCTGTGATAATGAATTTATGTCCGTTGGAAGAAGGAGGGTGAATCTTGCCTATGAGATCGAGTCCCCACTGACAAAAGGGCCAAGGAGATGCAAGTGGCTGTAGTTCTTGTGCTGGTGCGTGTATGAGGTCTCCATGAATTTGACACTGCTTACACTTCTTGACAAACTGATATGCATCTTTTTCCATAGTAGGCCAGTAGTATCCAGTCCTGATGAGTTTCTTGGCCAAGGTAGGACCACTAGTATGCGGACCACATATCCCTTCGTGCACTTCTCGTAACGCAATCTGAGCTTCGTCACTCTCTAAACATCTAAGGAGGGTGCCATCTAGACCTCGTCGGTATAGGATATCAGCTAGGATAACGTATCGGGAGGATTGGCGGATGAAAGTGCGGCGTTGGTTGTTCGATAAATCGGGAGGTAAGATGTTGTCGCGAAGGTATGTGAATATGGAACCATATAACTGGGATTCAGGACCAACAACGCATATCATTTCCGTGAGAGTGATCTCATATGACGGAATCAACAGGTTGTCAACCAGGAACTCATAACAGGTCTCATTTTGCGGTAGGTCAATGAGTGAAGCAATTGTAGCCATGGCATCAGCAGCGTGATTCTGTTCTCTTGGTATCTGCTCAAACTCTATCTTTGCAAAGTGTTGTTTCAGATCATCTACCAGTTGTTTGTAAGGCATTAGCTTTTCATCTTTTGTTTGATAATCATCAGTTGCTTGACGGATGACAAGTTGAGAATCGCCAAAAACACGAAGTTCCTGGATCTTCCACTGAACTGCAATTCTTAACCCTGTTGTTAATGCCTCGTATTCCGCTATATTGTTGGTGCAAGGAAATGATAAGCGGTATGACTTTGGTATAGAATTGCCTTGGGGAGTTATATGTTGGGAAAAATGGTGTCTCAACCTTGCATTTATGTGAGGTTACTATTTATAGTAAGTTTTTATTTGAGCACGAAATGGTGCGAAACTCTCCCTGAAGCTTCTGGTTGGCTAGATAAGCATTCCGGTAAAGTTTCGTCGCAAGGTCACAGCTAGTTTTGAAGATATTAAAGTTTTCATCTTGGAGGGGTGCAATAAAATGTTTAAACTTAATTTTGGGGACTTTAGAGGCTCCGAAACGCCCTGAAAAGTTGCCGTAACCGGCGAAGCGGGTTACGAGGTGATAGAGCACTTCGCGAGCTTTCCAGCGCTTCAAACGGTTCGTCAATCGGACACCCGGTTCTCAAGTTATGGCCTCCGGAAGTTTGTACTCCTGAAATAGGAAAAATAATTTGTATCGAATACATAAATGAGCTGTAAAAGGGAGCGACACGTGTTGATGTGTGCTTTAACATGTCATAGAAAGGAGATAAGGTCGGCTACACCTTATTGGGTGGTTTTAGCCCATGGTTTTGTAATACCGTTTGACGGTTTCTTGTATTGTATCTCCTATTTATGAGGTGTGTGAGATAGAGGTTGTGTGTAAGAGTCTTATGGCTATTGAGTTGCCTCTGAATCTCTGATTAGTGCTACTCCTGCGAAGAGCTTGCTCTGCAAGTATTTTGTAATCTGTTTTTGATTGCTGAATAAAATATTGAGCTGCTTTTGGAGGGTGGGGTTTTTCTCCCGAAAGGGTTTTCCCCACGTAAATCATTGTGTTGTGGTATGATTGCTATTATATCTATTTCTATTTTCTGTAACTGTTGTAATGATCTGAAAAAGTTTTGCATTACCCTCCTCTCAAGGTTAGTGTAGGAAGTTGTTTCCGCTACTTAACTTCCTTACAAGTGGTATCAGAGCCTGATCACCTTTGGTTTCAATTGTGGGCAGTTGGGTTTTTTGAACTAATCCAGATTTGAGTGGGAGCTTGTGCAGAAGACACTTTTTGATCCTATTGCAGGAATATTCAGATGGCGAGTTCGTCAGGGAGAATAGAGGTGGAGAAATTTAATGGAAGTAATTTTGAGATGTGGAAGCTGAAGATGGAAGATATGCTAATAGATCGAGATCTTTGGGATGCTGTTGATGCGAATGTCCAAAGGCCCTCAGATCCTACTGCGGCAGCTCAGTATGATGTTATGGACCGAAAAGCCAAGGGTCTAATCAGACTGTGCCTGGCAGACTCTGTTCTAATCAATGTCCATGAAGAGAACTCTGCAAAGAAGCTATGGACTAAGCTTGGTGAGATGTATCAAGTGAAATCTTTATTAAATCAAATTTTCTTAAGAAAGAAATTGTATTCCTTGAAGATGGAAGAGGGTGGACGAATTGCAGACCACCTAGAAGCATTCAATATGATTGTGGCTCAATTAGTATCCGTCGGTGTTAAGATGGACGAGGAGGAGAAATGTCAGATTTTGCTTTGCTCTTTGCCTGATTCATGGGATTCTCTTGTTATGGCTATCGGTAGTACTTCTGTCATTTTGAAATCTGAAGATGTGGTGGGTGCCCTACTCGGTGAAGAGATGCGAAGGAAGGTATCCATCAGTTCAAAGGAAGCCCTAACTGTTCGTGGAAGACCTAAGGAGAAAGGCAAGAAGAATGAGAAGCGCGGCAAGTCCAAATCCAAAGGGAGATCGAAATCTCCTGGAAAGTCCAAAGTCATTTGCTGGAATTGCGGTAAACCGGGTCACATCCGTAAGGACTGCAAAGAAGAAAAAAAGAAGAAAAAGAAAAAGTTCGATTCTGATTCTGAGTCCGACAAGGAAGATGGCGATGCATTTATTGCGGCTTTGGCGACTCATACAGGTAATGATGCCTGGCTAATTGACTCAGGTGCATCTTTTCATATGACTTCCAATAGAGATTGGTTTTCTGAATATGAAGGATTTAATGGAGGTAAGGTGTACTTGGGTGATGATTCACCTCTAGACATTGTTGGTCGAGGTAAGGTTAGAATCAGGTTTTCTGATGGTAGAATAAAAGGGATTAATGGTGTGCTGCATATCCCTGGATTAAAACGAAACCTGTTATCTGTGAGCAAACTGATAGATGCGGGTGTGCAGGTAGTCTTTTCTGAAACAGGATGTAAGATGATTAAGGGTGCTATGGTAGTTGCTAGAGGTGTCAGGTTTGGCACTTTGTATAAGCTTGAAGCATACACTGTTGAGTGTAATAGCACTTCTGTAAAAAGCAAATCTGCGGATACTTCACTGGAAGATTTGAAGGTTTCACCTTCAACAGATGGAAATGGTTTTTGGGTACCTAAGGGTGCTCTTTCGTCTGAAGCAAAGTTACCTGCAGAGAAGACTATGTTATGGCACCAGAGACTTGGCCACATTGGAGAAAAGGGTCTAAGGACCTTGAAAAATAAAAACCTTGTTGAAGGTTTGAATGACTGTAACCTTGACTTTGATTTCTGTGAGCATTGCATTTATGGAAAACAAAACCGCGTTCAGTTTTACTCGAGTTCTCATAAAACTTGTGGTGTTTTGGATCTTATCCATTCTGATGTGTTTGGTCCAGTAGATGTCTCTTCGATTGGAAAATCCACATATTATGTTTCATTTATTGATGATTTTAGTAGAAGGACATGGGTATATTTTCTAAAGAGTAAATCTAAAGTTTTTAGTCGTTTTAAAGAATTTAAAGCAATGGTTGAGTTGCAGACTGAAAAGAAAATAAAATGTTTGAGAACTGATAATGGCGGTGAGTTTTGCTCTAATGATTTTGATAGATTCTGTAAAGACTGTGGAATTAACAGGCAGAAGACAACTCCATATTCTCCACAGCAGAATGGAGTTGCAGAAAGAATGAACAGGACACTGATGGAAAAGGCTAGGAGTATGTTGAGTGGTGCTGGTCTTGAACAAAAGTTTTGGGCTGAAGCTGTTGCCACTGCTTGCTACCTGATTAACAGGTCTCCTACATCAGCTCTTGTTGATAAAACGCCTATGGAAGCATGGTCAGGTCACAAGCCTTCATTGAGACATCTTAGAGTTTTTGGTTGCGAGGCATATGCACATGTGCCAAAGGAGAAGCGAACAAAGTTGGAGAACAAGGCTGTGAAATGTATCTTCATCGGGTATAGTTATGGTGTGAAAGGATACAAGCTTTGGGACCCTGTTGCACAAAAGGTAATTCACAGTAGAAGTGTTATTTTTAGAGAAATTAAGTCTCCTTCTGTTACATTGCAGCCAGAACAGACTAAAAAAGAAGATGTGATTCAACTTCCTTCTACACCTGAAAGAGTTGAATCAAGACCCCTAGAAAGGCAAGAATTTGAGGAGAGCTCATCTAGCTCTGAATCTTCAGAAGAGGAGGAAGAACCTCCAACTCAGCTTGTTCGAAGGTCTACAAGACATAGACAACCACCTGAAAGGTATTCACCTGATGATTGGAGATGTATTTTTGCTCTGAATACTAGTGTGGATGAACCGAAATCTGTAGAAGAGGCATTAGGTATGAATGATGCAGAATCCTAGAAGATTGCTATGGAGGAAGAAATGGCAGCTTTGAAAAAGAATGATACATGGGATCTTGTACCATTGCCTGAAGGACGAAAACCTGTTGGTTGTAAATGGGTGTTCAAGAAAAAGATTGGTTCAGATGGAAGCATTGAGAAGTATAAAGCAAGGTTGGTTGCAAAAGGCTACTCTCAGGTTGAGGGTGTTGATTACGGTGAGATATTTTCTCCTGTTGCAAAAATGACGTCCATTAGATTTTTGCTTTCTATTGCTACTGCTTATGATTTAGAGGTTGAGCAAATGGATGTGAAAACTGCTTTCCTTCATGGTGATTTGGAGGAAGATATTTATATGACACAGCCGGAGCACTATGTGGTGAAAGGCAAAAGAAATTTGGTCTGTAAATTGAAGAAATCTTTGTATGGCCTCAAACAAAGTCCTAGGATGTGGTACCAGAAATTTGATACATATGTGTTGAGTTTGGGATTTGAACGTTCTAAATCAGATCACTGTGTTTATTATAAATCTTATGGTGATCATTTCTTATTCATTGCATTGTATGTTGATGATATGTTATTCATTGGTAAAGGGAAATGTATGATTTCAGAACTGAAGTCTCAGCTCGCTGCTAAATTTGAAATGAAAGATCTTGGTGCAGCAAAGCACATTCTTGGGATGGAAATTAGAAGAGATAGAGTGAACAGAAAGCTATGGCTAGGCCAGAGTAAGTATGTGAATTCAGTGTTACAGAGGTTCAACATGCAGAATTGTAGACCATTGAGTGTTCCTTTTACAGTTGGAACGAAACTATCTATTTCAGATTGTCCTACATCCCCATTGGAGATGGAAGACATGAGCAGAGTGCCTTACCAGAGTGCAGTTGGAAGCTTGATGTATGCTATGGTCTGTACTAGACCAGACATTGCCCAAGCAGTGGGAGTACTTTCTAGATATATGTCTAATCCTGGTAGAGTTCATTGGGATGCAGTGAAAAGAGTCTTCAGATATTTGAAGGGTACTTCAGAGTATTCTTTGTGTTATCATGGTAATTCAATTGGAGACATGACTTCCCTTGATATCCATGGTTATGTGGATTCAGATTGGGCAGGTGATATTGATAGCAGAAGATCCACCAGTGCTTATGTGTTTACTTTGTTTGGTGGTGCAATTAGTTGGATGAGTAAGCGACAGGCTGTGGTTGCTTTATCCACTACTGAAGCAGAGTATATGGCAGCTACTCATGCTTGTAAAGAGGCCATTTGGCTTAAGAGACTGTGTTCGGATATTGGAATAAAACAAGGTACAGTGACAATTTACTGTGACAGTCAGAGTGCAATTAGCCTAGCTAAGAACCCGACATTTCATGCCCGGACCAAACATATTGATATTCAGTATCATTTTGTTAGAGATATGGTCGAAGATGGTAGGGTGAAGCTGGTTAAGGTGGACACTTTGATGAATGTTGCAGATGCTTTAACTAAGGCTGTGAGCACAGAGAAGTTCAGATGGTGTTCAGAGTCTATGGGCCTTATGGCCCCTAGCAATTGATTCATTGTGTTGACATTCCCTTCCGCTCATGCAAGGTGTTCGACAAGTGGGAGATTTGTTGGGAAAAATGGTGTCTCAACCTTGCATTTATGTGAGGTTACTATTTATAGTAAGTTTTTATTTGAGCACGAAATGGTGCGAAACTCTCCCTGAAGCTTCTGGTTGGCTAGATAAGCATTCCGGTAAAGTTTCGTCGCAAGGTCACAGCTAGTTTTGAAGATATTAAAGTTTTCATCTTGGAGGGGTGCAATAAAATGTTTAAACTTAATTTTGGGGACTTTAGAGGCTCCGAAACGCCCTGAAAAGTTGCCGTAACCGGCGAAGCGGGTTACGAGGTGATAGAGCACTTCGCGAGCTTTCCGGCGCTTCAAACGGTTCGTCAATCGGACACCCGGTTCTCAAGTTATGGCCTCCGGAAGTTTGTACTCCTGAAATAGGAAAAATAATTTGTATCGAATACATAAATGAGCTGTAAAAGGGAGCGACACGTGTTGATGTGTGCTTTAACATGTCATAGAAAGGAGATAAGGTCGGCTACACCTTATTGGGTGGTTTTAGCCCATGGTTTTGTAATACCGTTTGACGGTTTCTTGTATTGTATCTCCTATTTATGAGGTGTGTGAGATAGAGGTTGTGTGTAAGAGTCTTATGGCTATTGAGTTGCCTCTGAATCTCTGATTAGTGCTACTCCTGCGAAGAGCTTGCTCTGCAAGTATTTTGTAATCTATTTTTGATTGCTGAATAAAATATTGAGCTGCTTTTGGAGGGTGGGGTTTTTCTCCCGAAAGGGTTTTCCCCACGTAAATCATTGTGTTGTGGTATGATTGCTATTATATCTATTTCTATTTTCTGTAACTGTTGTAATGATCTGAAAAAGTTTTGCATTACCCTCCTCTCAAGGTTAGTGTAGGAAGTTGTTTCCGCTACTTAACTTCCTTACATTATAAAGAGTATACCCGCTCCTGCCCCGTGCTGTGTGTATGAGCCATCAAAGTATAGTTGCCATGGCTTTGCAGGTGATATTGTTAGAATGGACTCATCTGGAAATTCTGACTGTAAAGGAACATCATCTATCATGGGAGCATCTGCTAGTTGATCTGCGATGGCTTGTCCTTTGATTGCTTTTCTGTCCACGTATTCAATGTCGAATTCACTCAAAATCATTACCCACTTGGCCAGTCGCCCAGTAAGTGTAGCTTTGTTGAGCAGATATTTTAGTGGATCAATTCTGGCAATCAACTTGGTCTTGTGAGTGAGCATATAATGTCGTAATTTTTGTGAAGCGAAGACCACAGCGAGACATGCACGCTCAATTGGTGTGTAGTTCAGCTCATATCCCACCAATGTGCGACTGATATAGTAGACTGCTTTTTCCTTGCCGTCAGGTATTTGCTGTGCTAGTAGTGCCCCCAGTGCTGTTGGAGTAGCTGATATGTAAAGTAGCAATGGTTGATCCGGAATTGGTGGCATCAAGACTGGCGGGTTCAAAAGATAGTCTTTAAGTGCCTGAAAAGCCTGTTGACAGTTCTCGTCCCATTTGAACTTAATGTTTTTGCGTAGCAGGTGCTGGAAAGGATTACATTTATCTGCAAGTTGTGCTATGAATCTTCGTATGGACTGGAGTCTCCCTTGTAAAGAGCGAAGTTGACTGATATTCTTGGGTGGCGGCATGTCCAAGATAGCCTTGACTTTTGCTGGATCCGCTTCTATTCCTCTTTTAGACACAATGAATCCTAGGAGCTTCCCGGAGGTTACTCCAAAGACACATTTCTTTGGATTTAATCTTACCTTGTATTTTTCCAGCCTATCAAAAGCAACTGAAAGTATGTCCAAGTGTGTATTTCTGTCTATTGATTTAACCAAAAGGTCGTCGACATAATCTTCCACCTTTACATGCATGAGATCATGGAAGATAGTAGTCATGGCTCGTTGATATGTGGCTCCTGCATTTTTCAGCCCAAAGGGCATGACATTCCAGCAGAAGGTTCCCCATGGACAAGTGAATGATGTTTTATGTTGATCTTCAGGTGCAATCCTGATCTGATTATATCCAGAGAATCCGTCCATTAAAGATAACATCTCATGGCCTGTTGTGAGATCAACAATTAAATCAATGTTTGGTAATGGGAAATCGTCCTTCGGACAAGCCTTGTTGATATCCCTGAAGTCTGTACATATTCGGATACTGCGATCTGGTTTGCTAACAGGTACTAAGTTGGAAATCCATTCAGGATAATCAATTGGGCGTATGAATCCGACATCTAGTAATTTCTCCAGCTCTGCCTTGACTAGCAATGCCACCTGTGGATGCATTTTTCTCAATTTCTGTTTTACTGGTTTTGCCCCCGGTTTGACTGTTAAATGATGCATTACTAAGTCGGGGTCTAGTCCAGGCATATCAGCATAAGACCATGCGAAGTTGACTTGTCGTTCCTTAAAGAAGCTTATGAACCTTGCTTTCTCGGCCTCTGTCAATGATTGAGCCAAAAATATGTTGTGTGGAACTTCTGCTGTACCAATGTTTGTCTTTATAGTCTCCTCTACCAACATGGATGATTTTTCCTCGTATGATGCTGGGAGAATGTCAAGCCTTCCATCTTCGGGCGCCTCAGAGAGGTTTTCACCCTCAGATACGTCCTTTCTTTTTACTTTTTTAGAGTCAGAGAGCGCCACAGTGTGGTTTTCGCCGTAAGACCCTTGTTTTGTCTTTATTTTCACATTTTTGCGACTAGAAGGCCCGACACCCTCACCAAAGTATGCCATGTTATTTAACTCTATGGCGTATCCTGCTTTATGGTCTCCAAGAGGAAGATCATCGCAAATGCCAAGATAATCAACAATAGCTTCGTCATTTTGAAATGTATCAATCTGTGGTGGTCCATCCTGATCCCAGTCAATGAGTTGGGGGTGAACGAGGGGAAGGTCTTTAGTGTTTTTAGAATCCGCCAGGCTAATAGTGAAGATGTGGTTATATTCAGGTATGTCAAGGTAGTCATCGAGGTCGTCAATGGCACTCTCCTCATCAGTTTCGATCGTGAGTGAGTCCAAATTATCATCACTAGTAGCACCCTCAGGGACAGGTGTCCTCATCCTATGTGATCTTGACCTATGGCCCTGAAACGAAGCTTGTGTGGGATCCTTATGGGTCGGTTCTTGACCAACTCTGAATTTCTTGTAAAACTCCTCCTCCTCTGTAGGTTCATCTGGCTCTCTAAATGTCTCATTAAGTTCATAATCGCTGGAGGATTTGTCTGAACCCCATTCCCACTCATTGGAGTCTGTGGAATAATTATCCTCTTGTTGAACTTCAGCCACTTTGACTCGCCATATCTGTTTTGTTCTCTTGTGTTGAATCTTGGGGTTTAGAAAACCAAGCCCCTTAGAGCGTTCCCTTCTTGTAGTTAGCTCAGGTTGTAGAGGCTCCATGACACCTTCTTTGCGTAGTCCGAGAGGACTTTTTCCATCATACCCGAATCTCTGCAGAATTTTGAAACCTTTACCATAGTTTTCACAGGGTATTATAATTTGATCATGTGTATCATCTTCAGCGTCCTTATATAGCATTTTATATAAACTTTCTTCCTCTAGTTCGCCCCATTTTTGAAAGACGGTAGGATCCCATTTGAGGAGCATGATGGAGATTTGCTTATTTGGATGTGGTCTCCCATATTCCTTGGGGGAGTTCATGACTTGTCGTAAGAACATTGTTTGATTCAGAGTGTATTCTCCCATGCCTTTGTCTTGAAACTTGGCTCTAAGTTCACCTTGTTTGGATGTCGAGGGCTTTAATGACTCAGGATCAATATATGCTGAAGAAGGAGTAGCCTCACGATTGCTGGGAATGATAATCTCAGTATGTGATCTCAAGTTATTGCAATATATGAATGGATTTGGATCACCATTGACCGTTACCTCGACTCCATTATGAGGAAATTTTATGCACTGATGGTATGTTGATGGGACCGCTCTCATTTCATGAATCCATGGACGTCCTAGCAATATGTTATACGTGAGGTCTAGATCCAGGACTTGACAAATCACGTCCTTTGTTACTGGCCCTATTCTGAGTGGTAAGATGACTGTGCCCTTGGACGAGCGCTCTTCATCATCATAAGCCTTAATAGTGATTTGGTTTGTAGCATTCACAGCTTTGTCAGAATATCCCAATTGTCTGATGGTGCTCAATGTACAAATATTAAGACCTGCTCCTCCATCTATCAGGACTCGTTTTATTCGGTGTTTATGTATGAAGGCTTCAATATGTAAAGGTGCATTGTGAGGCTGACTTATGGAGGCGTCATCGGCTTCTGTGAATGTGAGGGAGTGTGGGATGGATAAATATCCCACCATGGCTTGAAACTGGTCCACGTTCAGATCGGTAGGGACAGCAGTATCTCTCAAGGTTTTGTCAAGGACAGCTTTATGTGCAGGAGATATACGTAAGAGCTCAAGAATAGAGATGAGTGCGGGTGTTTTCCCTAATTGCTCTACAAGATCGTACTCAGGCTTAGTTGACGGAAGATTGGTATTCTTAGAAGAGGTTCCTGGCAATGTGATCTTACCTCGACGGGTTGTAACATGACATTCAGAGGTAGCTTCGGATGAAGATCCCACACCTTTTAGGACAATTTTAGGTCGTTGAGGAGGATTCTCAGGATTTTTATTTTTGATAGTAATGGTAGAAATATGATTGTCCATTGAGATGTGATTAATAGTGGAATCATAATTGTAAGATGTTCTAGTGTAATTGGCTTGATCATCTGTGACTTTGCCTTTTCCCTTGTCATGTTTTGGGAATGGTTCCTTAAACACCTCATGCTCTTGGTTAGATGAATGTCCCTCAATCTCAATATCTCCTCTGTCAATGAGATCTTGTACAATGTTTTTCAATCGATGGCAATTACTTGTCTTGTGACCCTTGCTCTTATGAAATTCACAATATTCATCATCATTCCACCAATTCGGTTTTACCTTTGGTTCATATGGAGGAAAATCTGGGACCGTGATCACTTTGTTTGCTACAAGCTTTTTGAATACTGATTCAAGTGGTTCTCCCAATGGAGTGTACTTCCTTCGTGGTCTAGCAGCCGTTTGATTGTTCACTTGATTGTTGGTAGAATTTGATCCAGAAAAGATGAACTTTGGTCTCACTGTGTTAGCATCAACAACACCATCATTAATTGTGTTCTTGTTCTTGTTCCAAAACTTTGGTTTGTCCTTTCCTTTGAAGTCCTCTTTGTTTTCTTTGAATAGTTTGATAACTCCTTGTTCAATTAAGACTCTTTCTGTTGCTAGGCCCTTTTCAATGACATCCTTGAATGTAGACAAACAAGCTTTTCTGAGATCATAACCAATAGCCTTGTTAACATTTTGTGTGAACATTTCCACCATTTGTTTTTGCGGGATTTCACAAGAGCATCTGCTAGCTAAGTTTCTCCATCTTTGCAAAAATGACGCAAAAGATTCTCCTTCTTTTTGTTTCATATTGCACAAGGTAGTAACTGAGACATCTGTTTCAATGTTGTAAGAGAAATGTTGAATGAATGCCTCTGCCAAGTCGCCCCATGACTTAATACCGGGAGGTAATTGAGAAAACCATTCCATCGCTTGATCTCCTAAGCTCTGTGGGAACAACCTCATTAAGTATGTTTCTTCTGCCGCTACCTCAATGCAAGCTGTGAAGAATTGTCTTATGTGTGCCTTGGGATCTCCTCTCCCTCTATATTTGTCAAATTTCGGTGTTGCAAAGTGCGGAGGAAACGGAGGCATTGGCATGCTCTTATCAAAGGGATAAGGGCATATATCTCTCATAGTATATGTGGGTTTTGATGTGCCCATGTCTTCCACTTTCTTTTGTAGATCTCTAATTTGTTGCTCCAAATTATTTTTGGGAGGAGATGGATTTCTTGTAGCATATCCCATGTTTGAAACACCCATTTGAGGAGGAGCTTGTTGCATGTATGGATGATACTGATCGTAGACATGTCCATATGGAGGTCTATATTGTTGCGACATGTATGGAGCACTTGGCATAATTTCTTGTTGAGGGACCCCATATCTGTTTTGTGTGTATAAACCATATTCAATAGGCCTTTCATTTTCCATTGTGTTGCCCCCAATTTTGGCATGAGGTCTCCTTGTGTCAAAATTTTGAGGAAGTCCTTGAGTATCCATTTGTCTTGGTTGACCCATATCTTGAGCATGTGTTTGAACATAAGGCCTCCATGATGGTCTTTGAGTGTAAGTATCGTGCATTTGAGCTTGTGTATGTGGGATTGCTGGTTTCTGAAGCAAAACTGATGGTGACTCAGGCATCATATTCGGTCCTCTATTTCCTCCACTATTTGGTCTCCTTTGATCCATGTTGGATTGAGTTTGTTGTGAGGGTCGACTTTCCATAAGTTGAGATAAGTCAAAATCATGTGGTATTTTAGCTCCACTTTGTGCCATCATGTTTAAAAAGTATTGACGATCTCTCCTCATTATCTCTTCAACCAATCTATTGAATTGAGGATCCATTATAGATTCTTGTATGTCTGCTGATAGTATTGAAGAATTGTCCACATTATCATTGTGTGTAGCGTTGTGTATAGCGTTTGCGCTTTCCATATTTGGATTGTGTCTATAAACATTCATGTCTGGTAATGTAGTGTGCTCAGGATTGTAGAAGACATCATTGTCATACTCATAAGAACTCATGTTTACGGGCCCTTGAGCTTCTTTAGCTTTTCTCCTAGATTTTTGAAGACGGGTTTCAACCATGAACTAGGTGTTAGACCAATATGTGAGAGACTTAGACGAAAATGACAAGAGTATGTAAGACCAAGAGTTGTATGGAATGTAAATGAATCTGAAGTTTACTTGCAATGTCCAAAGTGTAAGACCAAATATGTATGTTGTAGAGTAGGTGTGACTTCCAAAGAGAGGATAGTTTCTCTTGATGAGGTAAGCTGACCTTGACTCTAAGTAAGACCAAGTGAGACCCAAAGGTAAGAAACCTTGATGAGGGACCACTTAGCAAAGTGTTGTAGTATGTAGTGTGTTGACAAAGTATAGTGAGGACAAGCAAGTGACCTTTTTGACTCAAGTTTAGACAAGTATGAATGTAAAATGAGGTATGAAGCAATGATGGACTGTGTAAGACCTTAGAACAGGCTGAATACTAGATGAAACCTGAAGAGACAATCTAGGAAGCTCAAGTGTGCCGAAACTGATTTCTTTGTTTGCTTGACTGTTAAACTTTTTTTTTTAAATCCTGATACAGACGCCTCTGTATACTTCACAGACGCGGTTTTAAGACACAGACGCTATTCTGTTTGACACAAACGTGATTCTGAGATTTCCTGTTGATGTTTGCTAAGACTGTAACAGTTTTTTTTGCAATTGTGGACACAGACGCGCCTGTATACTTCACAGACGCTATTTCCAGACACAGACGTGTCTCTGTTCGACACAGACGCTGATAAAAACACAGACGCTATTCTGTACTTCACAGACGCGTTTATCAGACACAGACGCGGTTTTAACAGACACAGACGCGTTTCTGTAACCTTAGTGCAATCTTTCCTATCTGTGAATTTGTTTTGCTGTGACCAAATCTGATTTTTCGACTGTTTTTCGTGACAAGAGGACACAGTGTTGATGACCCAATGTTTGCAGACTGTTTAGACTCCAAAAAAAGTATGTTGTTTGATGTAAAAAGTTTTTGCATACACTTGAAGACACAAAAGACACAATGTTTTGTTGTTTTGTCTTGATTGTTTGAATGTTTATCATAAGTCAAGCACAATTCTTATGGCTGGCCAGGACAATAATTGTTGATCCCACATGGGGTTTTACCCCGAGGCTACGCTATTCAGAGCGGATACTTAGATGCTTGACCTCACTGGCTCCACCCTCGGCACTCACTTCTCGGGTCAGCCAAGCATCAGTCCCCATGAAAACTCCCCATGGCGAACTTTGTATCTCTACTAAGAACCGTATGTGTGTGGGCCGCTACCAGAGGTCCGACCTCCTGCCTCAACAACTAGAAGGATTTGGGCATCTAAAACAATGAGGTACTAGTAAGGGCATCCGCTCGTGTGGCCATACATGCGGCACTTTCAGCTCTGTAAATACAGAAGGCTCCCAGCCGGTAGGGGTTACGCCCTACAAATGATCAAATAAATTTGATCAAACGGGTTTATGGGGAGACATAGTGTCGGTATGAACTAATCAGCACACGTTATTCATAGTTTTCACCATGAATACATTTGATTATAGTGGCTTGGAAGAAGATGGCTTTTCTTTTGCTACCACTTGGGTCGTTCTCTTCTCACTAGTAGTCCTAATGACCACACGGGAAGACAGGCCCTCTAAAGAATAAACAAAAAGAGCCTATTGCTCAAGACACAAAAGACAATGGTTCAATTTTAGTGCACCAATTGAAGTGTTTGCTAAGCTATGAAGACAAGGCACACAAAGAAAATTACAAAACCCTAGCTAAGGCCCTGCAACAAAATTGTTAGTAGTTTGGGTTGTTTCAAATGATAACCCCTTCCTGCAAGCACACAAGTTAGGTAAATTTTAAGAAAACCCAAAAAGACTTTGTGAAAAGGGGCCTTCAACAAAAACGTGTTTGCCTCCAAAGCAAGCTGCACAAACCAGGTTAGCTAGATCTGCAAAGGTTAGCCAAAAAATAAGCCAGATCTGAAAACCCTAAGTACAAAATCCGAAAAGCCGAATCGAAAAACTTGAAAATTTTTTTTTGCAAAACAGAATGCACAGACGCTGTTATACCAGACACAGACGCGTCTGTCCGACACAGACGCGGCTCTGTGATTCGCAGACGTGATTTCAGAACACAGACGCCTTTTTATTCTGCAGACGCGATCAGAGGGTTCACAGACGCGATTCGGGATCGCAGACGCGACTTTCGGAAACCTGCAAAAATAGAAAATGACAGAAACACAGACGCGATAAAAGATGTCACAGACGCCTCTGAAATACAAAAACGCGATCCGAACACTCGCAGACGCGGAAAAAACCTAAAATGTCGTCGAAATCGTCCGATCTGCAACTTCAAAAATGCAAAATCTGCAACAAAATGTTAAATGCAAAGGGACAAGAGTCCCACCGGGCGTGCCAAAATGTATATGGTGAAAATGGATAGCAATAAACAACAATATTGAAAGACTAAAATGGATTCAACCACCAAACCCTAGCCTAACAATGAACAAAGATCCACCATAACATATGAAGATAACCTAAGACAATGCAAAATAACTCAAAATCACAAAGATTATACCATCACATGTCCAATAGGGTTTTGATCTCCATTCTTCCTATCTCCATTGATCTTGCTTGATATATTTGCTCTCAGATTTTAATGTGCACAAGAGCTCAATAAAGAACGGAATGTGGTTGTAAGTGGAATTGTAGTGTAGCCAAGTCCTCCAAAATCAGTTATTAGGATATGTCATTAGGCATTAGGGTTTGATAATGAAGAAAGCATCTCCTTAAATAGAAGACACAATAGAAAATGGAGGGTTAAGATTGAGAGGTGTAAAAAGAGAGGTCGGCTAGGATTAGAGGGTAGGTAAAAGAAATAATAAAATAATGAAAGAGGTAGGTAGTGTAGGAAATAAGAGATGAATGACATGTGTCATGTGTAGAAAAAGATAATGAATTAATTAAATAAATAAAGATTTATTTAATTAATAGAAGAAGTAGGGCAATTAAATAAATAAAATATTTATTTAATTTAGGAAAGGGATAATTTAAATAAATAAATGTATTTATTTAAATGAGAAATAAGGCTAGAAGAGGATAAATGAATTAATTAAATAAATAGAGATTTATTTAATTAATAGAAGAATTAGGCTTAGATAATTAAATAAATAAAATATTTATTTAATTAGACATGACAATTTTGGGTGTCTACACTTATTATTTCATCTTCTTTCTCTAAGGGATGCTTATGGGTAAGACCAACTTTAGGAGAAGGGTAAGCATTTACCATTAATTCATCATCTCTAGTGGGAATTTTGTTGGAAAAGGAAAGGCCATCACTAGGAAATGTAGGGATAATGTCATCTTCTTGCACAAAAGGATCCTCATGAAGGGAGTGTTTTTTAGGAGACACAAAGGCATCAAGGGCATCATTCAACAAAGCATGATCATATCTATTAAAAGGTTTATCTTTTGATTCAAAAGGAGATATCTCTTCATAGAGGGGATCATTGAAAACAACCATGTTACTAGATTTAGTGGAAGAGTTGATAGGAATGTACCCTTGAGAGGAATCATTCGACTTATCTTTCTCATCACAACGAAATGGCATAGTAACAATGTTTATGAGTTTTTGTTAAAATGAAGGTTTGGTATATTTAGGTTTCAAAAATTCATCTAAAGCTTCATCTAACTCATAATCATCACAAATATGAATATCTTGCAAATAAAAATCTGACATTTTGAAATTGCATAAAATTTAAACACACAATGCAAAGAAAAACACTTTTTTCTTTTTAATGAAAATGAAATGAAAACACACTAAATCTAGATCTAGATCTAACAAATGCAATGCAAGAGGAAGCAATGATAGATTCACGTCGGGTTCACCAAAAATGTGTGGGGGAAAAAGTGACACTAAGCAAACATGCCCTAATCTCACTTTCAACCACACACTTGTGGAATACGAAAGAGCCTAGAGGTATCACACGATTGGCTACTTCTTCTTGTGGAAGAGAGAGCCACGGGCTACCTATTAGGATTTCTATTCCTTTGTTGTAATTGAAAGATAAAATGATGCAAGTTCAATCCCTAACCCCAAAGTGCAAGTATGAACCAATAACGAGATTACAGAATTGAACTTAAACAATGGAAAGCTATAAACACAAGGACAAGACAAGAATGCAAATGCGTACCCAGAGTTAAAATCTGAGTGAAAATGTTCGGGACGGGGGCGCGGGCGCCACTGTCCTGATTCTGCCCCTGAAACTGCTCCGAAAACTGTTGTTTTTGCACTCTGGAAAAGCTGTCAAAAATGCTGTCTGTCAGGAGGACCAGGGTGCCCAGCGCCCCTGTCCCAGGGACCAGGGCGCCCAGCGCCCCTGTCTTGGCAGGACCAGGGCGCCCCATGCCCCTGTCCTGGTCTTTTGCTCTAAAATTTGGTGGGAAGTGCTATCTCGGCCTGCTTCTCCCGGATCTGTAACTTGCGGCGTCGTCCGAATTCCGAAACCTGCACTTATATCTGAAAAGGTGTGGTGGGTAGCTATATAGGGTTTTGCCTTAGTCAAACCCCCGCTTCGGTGATTTCCACCTCCACGAATAGCCAAGTTGTATTGTAAAATGTATTGTGTGTGCAGACCTAGTGTGTGTGCAAGGTCCTAAGATGCAAGTAAGCAAACTAGAGCAACCTAGAAAGTAAACCCTAATTGCTCATAAATGATAATGTAAATGCTCTAAATCAAGATGCAAAGTGATCTAAAGCATGAATAAAGGATATGTTGAAGCTTATGCAAAGACATGAAAACAACATGAAATCATACCCAACCCTCAAGGGAGGAGTACAAGCCAATCTTCAGTCGGTAATCTCCTATTGTTCTTTAATGTCTTCCAAGCCCTAAATGGATGAATGAAATTGATAAATGCTTGATAGAAGGATGTTGAATGTTGTTGAAGTCCTCAAAGATCTGCTCTTTTGCTGCATATGAGGTTCCTGAAAATGAAAATCGGATCCTTTCAAATGAAGAAAGAGAGCTCTTATATATGAAACCCTAGGTCTTAATTTCAACTTTTGGCCGACCTAGAGATTGAATATCCCACCAATTTCTTGGGGTTAAGCTTTATTTTATGATTGGATCGCGCTCCTAAAATTTTGGGAAAAATGTCCGGGACCATGTGCACGCCGGGCGCCATGGTCCCGACAACTTTTCACCAAATTTTCAGGGCCGTTGGATATGATGATTTTAGAGCGAATCTCTAAGTTACAGCTGATTTCGAGATGTTTTGACCCCCAAAATCAAGCCCCCAAGTTCAAAATAGGACCTAATTAGGGTTTTTGATTAAATGATGTATTGGAAGAATAAAATGAAAGGGGCACACTTTAATGAAAAGGGCCCAACTTTATGATGTGGGAGATGATGAAATAGGACCTTAGACCTAATTAATTTAATTAATTAAGCGCTAAGGGGAAATGCAATGCAAAATGCAAAATGCGCCAAGGCGGGTGCTAAACTAGGTGTGAAATTGTACCACCCAAGCAAGTGCATACAATTTACGACGCTACACATGGGCACCTTATACACGCTCCAGCAAGGGATCTCATACCCTTTGTGACACATTGGCCCTTTCAACAGTGGGCGTTTGATCTAATTGGCCAAATATATCCTGCATCATCTAATGGACACAAATTTATTATCACTGCCACTGAGTACTTCACTATGTGGGTAGAAGCGGTTCCACTCATCAAGGCAACATGCAAACAAGTAGCTCTCTTTATTCTTAATTATATCATCTGCAGGTATGGTATACCTTCATCCATTATAACTGACAATGGAGGACAGTTCAAGAACAGAGATCTAGACGAACTTTGTGAGAAATTTAAAATCAAACAACACTGGTCCTCAGTATATTACCCTCAAGGTAATGGACAAGCAGAGGCATCTAACAAAAACCTACTGACTATCTTGCATAGAACAATGAACAAATCTGGGAAGGATTGGCATTTGCAGCTCAATCCTGCATTATGGGCTTATAGAACAAGTATCAGAACACCTACTGGGGCTACACCTTTCTCTTTGGTGTATGGGTCTGAAGCAGTATTACCTATTGAGTTTCCTTGCAAGGCCTTGTTACTGATGAAGACTATAGAATATCTAGATTGCAAGAGCTTGAATTGCTGGATGAGCGTCGACAAGTGGCGTTTGATCATCTCAAAGTGTATCAAAAGAGAATGTCTAGAGGATATAACAAAAAGGTTCGACACTGAGAATTTTAGGTTGGTGACTTAGTTATAAGAGAAAATCCTAAAAATCAATAGTTTCGAGACAACAAAGGGAAGTTTGAACCCAACTGGTTGGGTCCTTATATCGTTACTGCAACTTTTGGCTCTAGTGCTTATCAACTCTCAACATCGGAAGGAGAACAGCTCCGCGAACTGATCAACACTATCCATTTGAAGAAATTCTTCACTTGAATATTCTTTGCTCCAACAACTTATGTAGCTAAAAAGTCCTGAAGAAATCATAAAAATCAGAAAAAGTCCTGAAAAAAATCATAAAAATCAGAAAATGTCCTGAAGAAATCATAAAAGTCAGAAAATGTCCTGAAAAAATCATAAAAATCGGAAAAAGTCCTGAAGAAATTCAAAAAAAAAAAAAAGAAAAGAAAAAAAGAAAAAACAGAGAGAGAAAATGCCTTGGTGAAAACCTAGTAAACAGGCACCTTGGCAAAAAAAAAAAAAGAATCTCTGTCAAGCAGGTGAAAACCTGGTAAACAGGCGCCTCTTGTACTCTAGCGCTCCATCTATCAATGCAACGTTGGCATTCCCATTTTCATGCATCTTTGCTTTCGCTTGTACATATCTTTTGGTCACTTTCATGACATCCTGGTTCGTTGGAACCCTCATGGCTTGAAACCGATCATTGTCATAGTCTTTAGGTTAATCGACAAGAGAACATTACATGTCCTAAGCAGTTTCAACCAAGTCAATCTTACGTCAATGAAACCTGGTCGTCCACTCCGACTCAGTTACCTGTCTCCTGACTACTGAAGAGTTTTATCACCGAGTTAGCAAGCAAAACAACTTAACGGAAAACAATCACTAAACTGTTTGAGCTATGCATGAAAATTTTGTTTGAGTGTTGTCTTTTATATTGGTTTTCGATTATTATCCCTCTGAGTAACTCGAGGAAGTCTATTGTGACTAAGAGGAACAAGGATTGGGGGCATAATATTTTCTTGTTTGCTGCTTGTAGGAATGATTCCAATGATCTGGAAACATCTAAAATTAGTTGGGTGTCTGTGATAAGAGCCTTCACATCAAGGTGGAATCGCCTCACATACCTCGACTCCGCTTATTTGAATGCTATAGGGAGGTTCCCATCATTTCTTTGTTTGTTTTGAGGGAATTTCTTTATCATGCAATTCGTGTCCCTGCACAATATGTCCAAGGATATGAATGAAAAAAGGGTGATTGCGGACAAGATAATTAATATTTCATATGAAAAACAAGGAACTTTACTTTGCTGGCTATAATTGTAAAACGCTCAATGATGACAATTAAGCTTTTCAAAATCCAGTGACTAGGTTTAGGTTGCATCTCGTTTTGCATCTCATCTTGCATTTCATTCTGCATTTTGTGAATTTAGAGTGATTTCGGCATAATAACAATGATCTCTTTATTTTCTGAATGAGAGTTGGAAGCTTCATCATTTCTTATCTAAGTGGTCTCTTTTTCATCATTTCTCCGATCGAGTACTTGTGTTTTGAGATGTTAGCTGCATACATGAGCATCTTATATAGATTCATACATTCACTATCATTCATTTGCATTCATCTTATTGCATAGAAAAATAAACATTTTCATTACTCATTCACATTCATTTATTTGCATATGAAAAGAAACAAAAATAGACATTCATATTCCATTTGCATTCATACTTTCATGCTGAAAAAGAAATGCATACATATAGAATAAAGCATATAGAAGAACATCTCATAATCAATCAACACAAGCACGATGAAGTCAAATCGGATCTCGTATATATATCATGTCAAATATAAGAGTACAAAATGATGTCACCTGACATATACAAACTCCCATCGGAGCAAGAATCGTATAGGCTACAAAAATGGGTGTGTCTACAAAAAAATATCCGAGCTACAAAAAAAGAAATAATTTAGCTAGAACCCTCTCCCTCATCACCTGGTGGAGGAGGAGGAGCCTGATGCCTGGGATCCTGATGAGGTACCCGAGCTCCCTCTGACTGTGCCATATACTGCGAATAAGGTATCACCTGCTACGCAACAGGTCCTGCGACACTATATGCTGCCACATAGTAGGCTGCCCTACTACTCTGGAGAAGGACCTCCTATCGTAAAACCTCTATCTCTGCTCTTGACTCTGCCCTCATTGATCCAATCTGGCGATCACGCTCGACCCTCACCTCGGTAAGCTGTTGGTCTCACTCTGCCAGCTGAGTCTGAGCCACTGTCAACTGTGACTACAACTTTGCAAGACGTGCTCTCATCGATCGCCCTATGTCAGTCCCTTGCTCTCTCGTAGGCTCTCCACCCCCATCTCCACCTATGGCTCCACCCTGTTCATCCTGCCGCTGTCAGACCTGTCTCGGAGCTACTCGCTCCTCCTCAGTCCCACCCAATCTCACTCCTACAATCCCTAGGGATCTGCCCTCACCCCTCTGATGTCTAACATCAGCTGGCACCCTATTGCTGCTAGCACCAGGATCACCACCACTCCATCGTGGAGCCTCAACTCTCTGTGCCTGTCCCTGCCTGTGGCCCTGTCCTTGTCCTTGCGTCGGTGCAGGAACGTCATCCTCAACATCCTCAATATGAGGAGCCTGCTCACCCGGATCTGTGAATCGAGGGAACAGATGCTACTGAAAATAATCTCTATACTGGGGCAATACCCCCGCATCCGCTACGTCATCCATGTAATCCCATCTCAGGCAATGTAAATCAGTCAGCTCCTGCATCACCAAAGCATAAGAAAACTGTGGAGACCATCCCTGTCTCTCCTCATCTGCATACCGCGCATAAGTTGTGTACTCCTGCGAGATCCCCTGAGGCCGGCCATACTACCTCATCACTCAAGAAATGAGGAATTGCTCCACAATAGTCTGGGATCTCCCAATCAGTGGGCGTGTAATAAAAAGGTCCCTGTGAACCATCCACTAGTCATCCCATGGCTCCAAGCCTCTGTACGGTCTCCATATGATGACTATCAGGTCATCTAGCTGCCATCTCCAAAAATCTGTCTTGCCCAAATGGGGCTGTGTAATATATCCGACATACCTATATATAATTGACTGCCCGAGCTCTCTACTGTCATCTACTATGGGCCGACAAACGGGAAGGTGCTCCCAAGCCCACACCTACAAAATATATACACCAGTGGCCATGCTCCGCCCATCTCTATACACGATCTCATGCATCTCTCGATACATGTGGGCCAATAAACACGAACCCCAACCAAGTCTCTGAGGGGTCTCTATCAATCTCTCTAGCATCCGACCCCATCCACATTGGAAGCCATGCTGCCCTGTCTGGTATCAGAAAACAACCTATGAACCCTGCTAGAACACATGCCAGAGGAAAATCCTCACTGTACTTGCTCATCAGTATGTCCGAACTTATGAAACGAGTCAAAATATCAGGATCACTGAAGACATGCCTCATTGCCTGTAATCCTGGAAGGTGCCCTGAATCATAATCCACCTTATCCCCAGTGAAAGGGATACGAAGGATCCTATATACATCCTTGGGAGTGATAGTCAACTCCCCCACCGACAGATGAAACGTGTTATGCTCCGAATGAAAATGCTCAACCAATGCCGTGAGCATTCCATGATTCACACAGATATCAGGTAATCTCAACAGATGAGTCAAGCCACACAAGTCAATATGAGCCTGCTCAACCTCAGATAAATGTCGAACTAATGCCATAGTAGGAGGATAAACACATCTAAACAACACAGGAGGTAATTGAACCTGCAAAAGACCCAATAATGAAGCATCAGAAAACATTCCACATGAGCCTACAAGAGAATCAAAACATCACGCAAATCCAACTAAGTCAAATGCAAAATCAAAATTTCACGTTTAGACCTTCAAAAATGCTCACTATCTCTCGAATGACAAAACACAGAGAAGCAGAACCTCGTACGAGCCAAGATTAGCTCTCGCACGATAAAACAACCCCAACGACATACTATTGGCTCTTGCACGACAAAATGGTCTTTTTATAGCCCCATCATATGATACGAGGGTGCAACCCGAACAACAAATCTAATGGGTTCAAATGATGAAAGAAATTTTGCTAGTTACTCGTACGAGACAAAATCCTGTCTCGCACGATAAACCTTGACGCCCGACCCCAAACATGCGAAAAACTTGCAAAATGAACACAAAAATTCAAAATTGAAAACATAAACAGGCTTAAGATCGATCACCTACTGTTGACTCATAGTTTTGGGGTCGATTATGTCTCCTCTGGCGCTCGAATCAATGCTGATGAGTAGGGACCACCATTTTCTTCGCAGAAGGCTTTTTTGAATTTTCAAACTTGGAGGGTTAAAATGAATTGAAAATGACACTTTTGTCCCATATATAGCCAAAAACCTAATTTTTTAACTTGCTTCGATGGACATGAAAATTGTACCCTTAGCTAATTTGACCGTTTTGATTCCATTTTCGGGATCGAAATCGAAATTCGAGATCATTTTGCTAGTCAAATTCACAAAGTTTGGACCACTTAGCGTTTTTCATCAAATGCTCTTCCTTTGACTTTGCGCTCAATTTCAACGTTGAATCTCAATTTAATTTCTACAAATCAAGTTTGCGCTCAATTTCTCGCAAAATTTTCAAAAATTCCTCTGAATCAATTTGTGCTCAAAACAACTTATCATCGCTCAAAATTGCCTATCATCATGTACCCTCACAATTTTTTGATTTCGCTCCTGAGGGGGCATACTTGTGACCTTATGACCTCACATTCTTCAATGTCAAGAAAATTTTCAAATCTTCATCGAAAGTCGAGCAAAAAAATCTTTTTCAACTAAAGAAAATCAATCAAATAAGACCTCATCGCTAGGGGCATCTCAACTTCATCGCTTTATATCAAGTTGAGATTTATCAATCATTTGAATCGAATCAATCGCTAGGGGCATATCAGTTTCATCACTTCAAATCAAGTTGATATTTGTCTTCGTCTGAATCAATCTCTTAACGTTAATCAATTTCATCGCTTTTCATCAAGCTGATTATTCGTTTAAACTCAATCAAGGGTTTAAAGAGTTTTTTTTATCACACTCAATCTAAGCAGGTGTTCAGTATTCGTTGCTTTCGATCAAGCTGGACAGTTTATCTTCATTGTATCTTGATCAATCAAGTTCAAGATCAATTTTTTTTCATCTCTCACTATGTCTAGATCAAGCAAGTTCTAGATCAGTAAGATCCGCTTCTTGATCAATCAAGTTCAAGTTCAGTATCTTTTGTTTTCTATCGTTCCTAGTTCAATCAAGTTCGGGATCGGTATCAATTTAATCAGACTTCATTCAGCTTCGTCACTTCGAATCAAGCTAAACACCTTGCTTTCATCTAGTTCATGATCAATCAAGTTCAGAACTGACATCTCCTAGACATCAATTTTTTTTTGAACCAACGCGCTGCTCGCACATTAATTCAAAGAGGGGCAAATGTAATACCCTAAAAATGGTCATCTAAACCATGAACCCCTAATCTCGACAATGTCACCAAGGTCCTAACCAAAGGCAATTAATTAAATCTTGAGCACACAATTAATTCTTTAATCATCAAATGTCACATGGCAAATTAATAACTCAATATTAATTAAATATTTATTTAATTAATTAAATCATTCCAAGTAAATCATTTTAAACAATTATCTTATTTATTTTATTAAATATCCTAGCATATTTAATTAAATAAATCAATTTGCCACAAATCTTCAAAAAAGGAAACAAATCAAGAAAGGGGAATTGGAAATTATGAGCACAAATCTTCAAAAATGGAAATAAATCAAAAAAGGAATTAATTGACCAAGAAAGAATTAAAAATTGATAAATAATCTCAGAGATAGCAATTAAAATAATTAAATATTAAAATTGAATGAAATAGAGACTAAATCAGTTTTTTCTTGATTTTATCTTAATTTTAGTTCAATTTCCTTTAAAACTGAGAAAAGCGTCCAATCACATCAATTCACCTGGATTGTGCTTCCTCTTGGAAAATCTTGACCGCTCATCATAATTTGATCTCAGCCTTTGGTTTCTTTCTGGATTTTCTATAAATTCAGGCTCTCATCTCTCATTCAAAGATCCTAGAGAATATATTGTTATTATGTTGTTTTTGCTCTAGGTTCATTGAGAATTTGCATCGAGATATTGCATATTAGTTATTTTATATTGCTTAAATATTCATATATTGCTTAAATCATGTTAAATTAATCTTGCATCCATCTAGCATTAATATCATGCTCATATAGATTAAAATCCTTCGTCTTGGTGTAGTCTAGTCACTGGATTGCTTATACAAATATGAGAGCAATCTTATATTTGCATCTTTTAGAAGGCAATGGGTCAGTTTGTTATGGTTTTTCATATTCATGCTTATATCTGACTAACCATACATGTAATGAATTAATTGAAGTGTTGTGTATTGCTTATACAGATCTTAGTCCATTTTTCACTCACACAGTCCTTCACAAAACCAGTTTGCAAATATAATGAATACACAGACACACAGACACACAGACAGACATACATACATACATACATACATACATACATACATATGTATATGTGTGTGTGTGTGTGTGTGGGTGTGCACACATTTACATAAAGCTATATATATATATATATATATATATATATATATATATATATATATATATATAGTTTGCAAATACAATGAATACACACACACACACACACACACATATATATATGTATGTATGTATTATTGGCAATTGACACTCAATTGGCTGGTTTCACTATGTTGTCATTGATGGCAACATGGTATTGTGTTCTGGCTTCATGTTTTGGTTCTATGGTGTACCGACAGGCACTCCACAGATACTTCATCGACACCGACACCGGCAGGACAGAGGGATTTATTTGGTCACTGACAATGCAGGCCGACATGGTTAGTAAAGGTTATCGGTATTCGAGGCCGACATATCTTGGATCCGACATCGACAATTGATTTTAATGTTTATGCATTTATGTTATCTGGCTGACATGTAATCTGATATTGTAAATATCTTTGTAAGCCGACATAAGGCATGCAAATTTGTATAGGGTATATAGGATAGTTTGATAGATCATTTTGAAAATATGAATCATGATGCAAATGTAATATGATGCGAAATCTATCAAAGAGATCATGTATGTGAGGAAACTCATGTAAGGGTTATTTCGATAAAGGGTTTAGGGTTTCAGACAAGAATGAACAAAGCTTAAACCGAAACTGTATACTGGCATAGAAGATGCTATCTTTGCAGTTCACACTTATCCGGATTGTAGTCTGGAATTTTATGTAGTCAGTGAGACTCGTTTTGTGATTGAGCAGTGTGCTCTAGGCTGTAAGCCTTTCTGCAAGTGCAGGCCCCTCATATTTTGGAATATCTCTTCATATGGCCAGTGGATTGATATTGTGGGTCACAAATCCCACTGTGGTTTTTCCTCTTTAAGGTTTTCCATGTATAAATTTGTGTTTTATGATTCTCTTTTATGTGATTGGCTTATTGGTTGCTTTACTTCTTTCAATTTTGTATGTACCGGTATATTGGTTGGTGTATGCATGTTTTAATAAGGCTAAAATTTATAATTCTGGTATAACACTGATTCACCCCCCTTCTCAGTGTTATTGGTTTCCAATAATTGGTATCAAAGCCTTGTGCCTCAGAGGAATTTTAACAGCTTGAGGAAGATCCTGAAACCAAAATCCATAGATATGGCTTTGGAAAAACAACTTGAGATGGCACTTGAAGATTATGATGCTGAAAGGTTGAAGAACTTAAAGCTACAAGATGAATTGAATTCTGCTAAGGAATTCATTCTTGTCCTACAAGAGAGGCTATCATTTGTTCAAGCTAGGAGGAAGGAACTTCTGCAAAGTCAGGATGATGAAGAGAAAGATGCACTTAAGGAACAATATCTAAAATTGAGTCAGGAGAACATGGTTATGAAAAATGAAATGCATGTTATAACTATGAGGATGTCTAAGGAGATTGAGGACAGAAAGAAGAAGGAAGAAAATCTTGTTGTATCCCTGAAGAACAAATTTGAAGAATGTGGAAGGCTGGTTCATGAAAATGATATATTGAGGACTGATTTGGTACAATCCCAGAGAAATGAACAAGAGCTTGAGAGACAAATGATAATTCTGGGAGAAGATTTAACTACTGCAAGTGAGTACAAATAAAAATTCAAGATCAACTCAGCACAACTTGATGAGTTATTGAAAAGACAAAGGCAGATTGGAGATTCCAGTGGACTTGGATTTGAGCAAGGACAGAGTTCTAGTACTGCTAATGAAGATCAAAACCATAAGGCACCGGTAAGGCAATTTAATGCTTATAAATTCAATGGTAGATGTTTTGTTTGCAATAGATTTGGTCACATGTCTAGGCAATGTAGAAACAGAGCAAATCAGAACCTTGATTCTGCTCTCAGTAAATGTTCTAAATGCAATCAGTTTGGTCATAAAATAGAAGATTGCAGAATGAATGTTAAATGCTATGCTTGTGGAAAATTTGGACATATGGCTAATCAGTGCAGGTCAAGCAATTTTACCAGTTTTAGCAAAGCAATTCAAAATAACAATGTTACAAGTTATGCATGTAATGAGGTTGGACATATTGCTATGTTCTGTAGAAGCATAAATCCACCGGTTAATAATGGAGGATCAAATGAGAAAGGAAAAGAGAAGGTTAGTGAAATCTAACAAGATCATACTCAGAGATGGGTTAGAAAGATTGAAGAACAATCATCAGATGGGAATGTCCTGGTTACTTATTCAACATAAGAGGCTTCTCCTACACTGACAGGGAGCTCATCCGGTAACTGAGGCAGATGCCTTAGGTGTAGGTAATAATTCATGAAGATGTTGCATATGCCCTGGGAAGAGGTTCTAGAAGATGTTTCAGATATTGGAGATGATTATTCGATATGGATGTGTTCTGAGTGAGATTAGGTATCTTTCACCACCAGTCATTTATGTCAATGGAAGATTAGGGTTTTTCTCGAAGGTTAAAAGGTTGAATACACTTCATTGTTAATCACCTTGCATTTAGAGCGATTTCTTCTTGAGCGATCTCACCCGCGTCTGGAAGAATTTGTTGAAGGTTTTCACCGAGAGAAATCAAAAGGTATTTATCTTTAACATGGAAGTGAGATCATCATCTATTCCTATTTGTTTTGCAAACTCGACTATAGTAGAGGTCAAGGACCGCCCGAGGCCAATTTTTTGAGTGGTATCCACATGTGGCTACCCTAGAAGATTTGGTTGGAGCTTTTTCTTGTGTTTCGGAGGGAGTTGTCTATGTAGAGGATGTTACGGCATATATTCACTGTCACATCGAGGACTTGGAAACTTCAGAAATTAAGGGCATGTATATGAGTGAGCTGATGGGAGAATCTGGAAAGAGCAAACCGACATTCAAGCATATTGAAGACCTAGGGTTTACCGACATTCTAGATATTCCAGAGTTTGAGGATGAGATAATTAGATATGTTTTGAGAAGAGTACATGGGGATAGACCTTACAAAATCACGAAGGAAGCCATCATGGCAATCACTAGTTTACCATTGGTTGGGAAACATCTAAACAAAAAGGTTTCAAATGATTTCATGAGGAAGATCACCGATGCAACATCTGACAAAAGATCCATGAAAGTGAGCACTATCATTGACACAGACATCAAACTTGGTAGCATGGTCATTGGGTATAAGGTAACTCAGTCAAACTGACTAAATTCTGTTTCCAGTTCATGCATTTTGGCTGCATACAAAATGATGAGAGAAAATGTAAAATTAGATCTATGCGGTTGGATTCTTGATGAGTTGTTGATAAATCTAAGAAAGATTAAGGGTGAAAAGAAGGGTACATTCTGATATGGCAACTTGATAGTTTGCCTGATGTTATATTTCTTGAATGATACACCTAGTTCTGGTAAGAGGCAATGGGCTTTTGACATCTCGGTAGGGAGACAATTGAAATAGTCAATTGCTGCTTTAGGAAGCCAGAGAGGTGATAAGGTATGGGGGTATTTTAAGGCATTCCAAAAATCTATGAGGTCTAGGGTAAGGGTACCTGAGAATATTGTAGAAAAATATTCAACCGACATATGCTTCATGGTAAAGAAGGATGAGACACTCATGGAAGCAGTTAAGCCCCAGAAGATTTGGATTGAGGAAATGGGCTATGAGTGGATGCATAGATTCTTGATGCCTATGCAAAAATGTTGATTGATGCACCAATAGATGAGGCAGAGAAGCCCTGTGGTACTACACAACAAAAAACTCAAGAGGATGAAACAGAGTTCAACCGGAAGAAAAGAGAGAAACAGGAAGGAAAAGCAAGAAAATTTGTACAAAAGGTCTCAAAGTACATCCAAGCACTAATTGATGGTGTCGTGGAGAAAGGCAAAAAGAGGAAGGATCCTGAAGTTCATATTGAGCCTGTTATTGCATAATCAAAATCTGAGGATGACACACCATTGGAATTTAAGAGGGTTGTTAGGAAGAAACCAAAGGAAACAAAGACAAAAACTAAGAAGCAACTGGTTAGGAAGGTTACAATCAAAATACCGGCACAAAGCAAGCACCTAAAGCTACACCTGCAGCTGCATCCGGTACTGCAAAGAGGAAGAAGAAGGATGACACTGATTCTGGTAAGGTTCCACCTATAACTTGTGCAGATTTAGTAGATGAAATCACTAAAGATGGCATGTTGAAGAATGTTCAATTTTACTATGATCACTTAGAGGAGGATGAACAAAGAGAGGTAGAGGAAGCAATCCTATTATACTTGGATATTTATAAGAAAGCCTTAATAGAAATAGAAAATCAAATATTGGTTGAATTGTATAACGTGTTAGATGCTAGAAGGTTGTCAGCTATGCAAGAGGACAAGCACATTAAAATTTAAGAGCTATTATCTATCTGTGTTACTATTGCCCCTGATGAAATAGAAAAGACACTTGAGATGGCAGATAGAAAAGTTTTCAATAGCAAACATACGATAACTAGTCTAATGCTAGGAAGAGTAAATTAAATAATTAAGGAGACTCAAAAGCATGGGTTAAATTTCTTGGAGAAAACAGGGGATTCTTAACTTCACTAGAAACCAAGACATACACTATAGATACCCTAGTTGAAGGAAAAGGAAAGGGGATTATGGGTACTTTACCCTCAGTTTTGAAAAATATTAAGATAGTGGAAATTGAGCCCCGGGTAAATATAAATGTACAGACAACTATTGAGATACCGGTTAATACAGAGAGTGAACAAGATAACATTGTACATGATACTAATATTGAGG